>NC_133483.1:6339984-6343446 GCF_025370935.1 Choristoneura fumiferana | reverse complement strand
TTCCACCTTTTCATGACCGACCCGCCCTGTGAATTAATATTTCGCGACCCCGTACCAGTTGTTTTTATGTATTTTATTTTGTGTCAAATATAATTAGTTATTGGACCTACAGCTAACAAATCAACACATTTAGTTAATAAATATTTTTAACTTTTTTTTTACTAAAGAACTGTGTTTCATAAATAGGGGCTCCGCGACCCTCCTAAAAATGCTTCGCGCAGGGGGTCGCGACCCGCAGGTTTAAAAACACTGACTAAACGCATCGTTTGGGACAATTTCAATGTACTTACTTAGTTCCGTCCATGAGACCCCGAAATATAAATCTTTACCTTGTGCATTGATCTGTTTGTTCCCACTCGGCCGCTTCTCAACGTACACTCCCCGCTTCTTGCCCGCTAGTGCCTTGAACTCAACATTGCTTCTGCTCTTCTTGTTGGAGGAGCCCTTTTCGGACCTGCTTGTGATGGCACTATTAGAAGACTTGGACTTGACCAACTTTGCTTTGGATTTTTTGTCCATCGCGAGGAAATAATGAAGACTGGAACGTTATATCATTTTATACCAATCATTTTAATATTTTTTTTGCATTTTTTAGCATAGATGTAGAAATGGCGGTCGGCAGTGTCAGTATTGAAGGGTAATCGAGTGGGTTTTAAAAGGTGACGGCTCTCTGGATTAAATTTTACTAAAGAGGTTAATGATTGGTACCTGCACATAAAATTTAATTTCCTTCTATGGATTATCACCACCGTTAAATAATAATTAAAACAGTACCTACTGACTATTTTGTGTAACAAGTAACAAGATTATTATAACTCACAAAACTACGTACCGCCATGTTTGAATAGAACTTTTCGCGCCATAGCAATGACAGGCGAGCAATATTTTGAAAAAAAAAATCGCGTTGGCATTCATTCAATCATTACTCATTGGACACGTCAGGCACCGGCATCAAAATTATAGTATTTTTTACACATTGAAATTAAAAAATGGACAAGAGAAAGCTTTCGGAACTGGAAAAGCTACGGCTAAAGGATCGTGGGGACATGGTTCGTCGACAAAAACAGAAAGAACAGTATTTATTAAAGAATCAGCCAGATCGCGGGGACGTTGTGCGTTCAAAATTCTTGAAACTTGAGGATAAATTTCGTACAAGTCAACCAGAACGAAAAAAGGTGGAATATAAGGTAGGCAGTATACCACATAATACTAGGAGATACTTATTTTCCCAAATTAAAGAACTTTTAAAGATGAAAAACCTACATAATTATCTTCCACTCTCGAATGACTGTTTTGTTTTCAGACGCTCTAAAACTAAAACTTTCCTGAATAGTTTTGTCCTTATTAATAGCTTTTCTAGGCCTCAATAGATACCTAAGACACCAAAGATAAATGAGATACTTATTGGAAAAAGTCTTATGTTACAGGAAGAACACAAAGTAGAACGTGTTTCACAGTCTACCGACACTTACCCAGAACTGGGTTCGCCTAAATTACCAAGAAGAATGGAGATGCCTGAAAAACAACCTAAATTGGGATGCGTGGAATACCGGAAGAGAATACGGGACAGGTACACGCTGAAACCAAAGGTTCTAAAGGATGTCGACGTTAAAAAAGAAGAGTTAATTATTATTAAAGAAGGTAAGACCATTAATGTTGAATAAGGAATTGTCAGCTGCGATCATAGGGTAGAGCGAGTAGAGCCGCTTTGGCCGCCAGTTGGCAAGGGGCGCAAAAAGCAAATTATATAGACGACAAGAAAGGCTGGCCGATCAATGCGTTGGCGGGCCACTTGATGGTCTGTGGGCCAGGGTTTGGCCGGCCTTGCCATATATGTTATAGACAATTCTAATCCATTGCCCACTGTTTAGATATACATTGTTTACAGTGACGACCGCTGTAGGTAAGTTACTCACTATGTATTAAAGCCTTTAAGCTACGTCCACACCGCTCGCGAAATTAAACGAGTTTATGTGAATATGAAAGTGGAGAGGCACTTCATGCTTCGTCCCAACTCGGTCGGTACTTCGGTCAACTTTCCCGAGGACTTTGTCGAGAACTTAGCGAGCAGTGTGGAGCTAGGGTACGAATTAACCACTCAACAAATTCCAGAACTACCCACGACCAACAAATCAAGCAGTGAACCAAAGGAACGCGCTAAATCAAAAGAGTCACTCGAGACACGCCTCACGAAGTCCGACAGGACCAAAACGGATAAAGCTCCGTCAGAAAAGCACCCATCAAAAGGAAGCCCATAATAAAAACCATAACAGCCAAAAACGACTCTCTAAGAGTCTATAAAGCCGTTACATTCGTCGATCAGAAAAAATCAAAACCTCTAGAGATTAAAATCCCAAGTGAAGTTAAAAAGGTGCGCTCAAACCTAAATTACCAAAGAAAGATGCACACATCCAGATTGAACCAAGTAAAGTTAGCGTCGTAAAGGTCGCTAAGAAAAGAAAGGTGCTCAAAAAGCATAATGCTAGAGAAATTTGTAATTTTCCAACACCAGCTGTCTCGTCCGCGAAGATATTATCCCCCGAAACAGAGGTGGCAAAATGGAGTTCTTCTAACAACCACACGATGCCTTACTACGAGGCTTGGGTGAATACAACTTTGGCAGCCATTTCTAAGTATTCAAAGAAAGATAAGTTGTATTTAGAGAAACAGAATATTCTGCAGACTTTTAAGCGTCAGTTACAACAGCGACAGTTATCTCCCGAATTATTGTATGACAAGTTTGAAGATGAAAGGTATACAGGTAAAATTAAAGTTCGACAAGGTCTCAAACATGTAGCGTAGCAGATGCAAAGAAATGTGGTTCGCGTCGTCTCGGTATGAGGAAAGCTAAATGCTTGTGATAAGCGTCTCTTAGAGCATAGATATAATGATTGTAACATAATATAGCCTTCCCGCAAGACTTATACGTCTTAGACAAACCCTAAATGGCAGTTTCCTATGAAACGGACATGCATATTCAACGATTGTGTAAGTCTGTGGGGGCGAGTAGTGTTCGTAAAATTACTAGTGTTCGAATGGCGCATAAGCAGGGGGACTTATACTTCGTTTAAGGCGATAGCGGAACATGCGCAGAATTGAATCTTTAAATAATGAATTGAATCTAATCCTTCTAAATGTTTGAGAAGTTGTTAGTGAAATGTGTCAGTTTTGGTGCGCAGTTGGAATTTAAATAAAATGCTGGACATGATTTAAGTTTTTATTTTCAAAATAAATCTTAAGTACTAGCAGATTTGCTTACACTACCAATAGGGAAAACATAACCACTGGAACAGTAGCATCGTCAAGCCAGCCTCTAGAAACTTAAATTGTTAGGCTTATGGAAGGAAATCTTTTCGGCATCCACCCGAGGCAGGCTTTGGCATGTATTGAGGGAGGGTGCGCAGTACTATGGTGTTGGTGTACAAAAAAGCAGTGCTGCGGATAGTAGCTGCCACCCTGACC
>NC_133483.1:6299554-6339292 GCF_025370935.1 Choristoneura fumiferana | reverse complement strand
ACCACTGGCCTAGAAACTTGAAATTTGGAACATATGTTCCTTAATAGGTGTAGACGCGCACTAAGAAAGGATTTTTCGAAATTCCCACGGGATAGGGAATAAATGAGATTTATATTTTCACTTCGCAATGGCCCTATTTCCGTAACTATAATTATTAGAAACTTCAAATTTGGCATGCAAGTAGGTAATACTAACAGCTAAAAACAGTATTCAGGATTTTCCGAAATTCCCACGGGATAGTGATTAAATGGGATTTATATTTTCACTTTTAATTAATGACCCTATTTCCGTAATTATAATTATTAGAGACTTCAAATTTGGCGAACAAGTAGGTGATACTTATAGCTAAAAACTGTTTTCAGGATTTATCAAAATTCCCACGGGATAGAGAATAAAGTGGGATTTATATTTTCACTTCAAAATGGCCCTATTTGCGTAACTATAATTATTAGAAACTTCAAATTTGGCATGCAAGTAGGTAATACTAACAGCTAAAAACCGTTTTCAGGATTTTCCGAAATTCCCACGGGATAGTGAATAAATGGGATTTGTATTTTCACTTTCAATTTATGACCCTTTTTCCGTAACTTAATTATTAGAGACTTCAAATTTGGCGAGCAACTAGGTAATTACTAACAGTAAAAAACAATTTCAGGATTTATCAAAATTCCCACGGGATAGGGAATAAAATGGGGTTTATATTTTCGCTTCAAAGTGGCCCTAACTCCGTAATTATAAGTACTAGAGACTTCAAATTTGGCATGCAGGTAGATAATACTAATAGGTAAAAAATGTTACAAAGATTTTCCGAATATCCCACGGGATAAAACGAATAAAGAGGATTTTATATACCAACTGGATCAGAAAACGCATAAGCTAAACCAATAAAACTGGGGACTGGAGATTTGGCAAACTGATGTAAATCTGGTAACAATTATTTAGCAGTGACATCCTGCTCATCCTGGCGAGGATCGTCTCCGTAGAAGGGAACTTCTCAAAAGTTGATGGCACACGCAAAAGACTTTACATGATTGTTAAATTTCAATGACAATGCGTTTAAATGATATACACTGCCTTATGCTGCAGCCAGCGTCGTCTGCTGATGAGGGAACTCCTCAAAGGCTGATAGCATTGATAGGAAATTTTACATATACGTTCAACGAGCTGACACAATTACTTTGCTCACCCTTTATGATAGCTACTTTTGTGCCCATGCAATGTGTGTTCATCCAGTTCCTCCACTTCCACACTGTAAGAACACACACAAATCACACAAATCCATCTATCACCACCACCACTTTACACTGACGCGTTTCGAACTCAACCAGAGCTCATCTTCAGAGCAACACAACCGTTCAGCATGCTACGGTGTGAAATTTGGCATAGATGGACCTAATGTAATACAGAGGTGCACTAGGGAAAGATTTTTAGAAAATCTCATGGAATAGGAAAATATCTCAACTTTGTTTGTTTCTTTGTTTGTTGGGGGTAATCTCTGAAACTACCGAGCTGATTAAAAAAATGTATCAATAGAAAGATTCACTATCATTGATTGACATTAGAGTACTTTAAAAAAATGCAAACTTTCCGCAGAATAAAAATAAGTTTAAATTTTGAGGCAGATTTTCAAAATTATTTCAATAATAGAAAGCTATAATGTTTCTCTAATCGACAATTAAGAATTTTAAAATAGATCATAACAGTAAATCATGTCCCGTGGGAACTTTACAATTTCTCGGGATATAATCCTATATCGTGTATGAAGTCGCGGGCAAAAGAAACGCGTAGTACTTTAACTTTTTCTAAAATTCCAACTCTGAACCAGCGAAGCAGGGTTTCAAAGTTGATAAGAATCATAATTAATTACATACCTACGTATGTAGGTTGATTTTTGTATTACAAAATTTGCACCACTGTCTAAAAGAAAATCTGTCTGTATTTTTATTTCCATGTAATCCTCCGAAAAATTAATCAAAACACGAAACATGGCCCGCGTGGGAACTACTGCCCAAGCCCTCTCATTCTGAGGGGAGGCCTGTGCCCTGCAGTGGGACGTATATAGGCTGGGATGATGATGATGACGAAACATGGATCGCAGAAAGTAAATGTATGTTACTCCAAATTTAACGCGAGCGAAGCCGCGGGCAAAAGCTAGTTATAGGTATAAGAATAGGTTTTATACCTTACGCTGCTATTTACTCTTAAACTACTAATAATTCTCCAGCAAACTTAGCCGTTATAGTTTTCCTTGAAAGTTCGATATACTTACTACCATCTTGAATTTTTTCAAATTTTTCCACCCACCGGTTTAGATTTTAGAAGGGGGAGGGGGGACGCTAGATTTTCATGAAAATATGCACTTTAAAGTTGAATATTTCGCAAACAAATTACTGAATCGAAAAATTGTTTTAGCAAACCCCTAAGGGGTTTAAAAGACCAATCCAACCATCCCCCACATTATAGGGTTGGATGAGAAAAAAAAACACCCCTACTCTACGTCTATGGGAGGTACCCTAAAAAAATTTTGTTAGAATTTTGTATTGTACCATTTTGTCGGCATAGTTTACATATATATATCGGTGCAAAATTACAGCTTTCTAGCATTGACAGTCCCTGAGCAAAGCCGCGGACGGACGGACGGACGGACGGACAGAAAGACAGACAGACATACAGACATGGCGAAACTAAAAGGGTTCCGGTTTTGCCATAACACAATTTACCCTAAACCAAAGTACCTATAGTGTCACGGTTTTATGCGCAAAATAGCGACTTCGAAAGGGTCTTTCTTTCATTCCCTACTTACATATCAAAATGTAGTGACGAGGTAATTACAAGCAGTGAACAAATCCAGAGTAAATTTACCAGCTCCATTGAACCAGTCCAGGGTAAACATAAAACAATCAAAGAACAAACTAGCACCGATATTCGCGTGAAAGTGGTTTAGCGTGCTAATGGAAAGTACTCCCTATTCTCGAGAGAATAGCGTGACACGAGAATGTGCCAAGTGGATAATGGTTGCTTAACGGGGAAGCCGCCTTGACCGGGTGCAAGCAATCTTATTACCCTCTATTTACCGGAACATCTTTACTGCGTTATAGCTTGCTTTGTATCTGATATATGTCTAAGAGGCTGTTTCATCATCCATTGATTAGTGTTAACTGGCGGTTAGGTGTGATGCCGTCTCGATTTGTTTTGTTTGAATAGACGGAGACGGCATCACATTTAACCGTCGGTTAACGCTAATCAATGGATGGCGAAACAGCCCCTAATTGTCTATTGCGTATACTGTAAGTGGAATCTCAAGCGATAGGAATGTTCATAAAATGTCATAAGTTTATTTTTCGAATAAGCCACAGAGGTTTTACATGTCCTTCTTTGTGACTACCATACCAGCTCTTTTGGGCAGACTATTAATTTGTCAGAAAGTTTTTTTTTTCCAGAAACATGTCATTGTTTAATTGTAGTCAGTAGGTACAATTTGAACGTAAAACATTAATTATTTTATTTAAGGTTTCTCACTTATCCTAGTAGCTCACCCTAAAGCAGAATGAAATTAAAGATAACTGGAACAAAATTACCTACACTAAATAAAAAATACGAAAACTGAATATTTGCAGGTGTTAGGACCTTGTGCAAGGTCCGCCCGGATTGCTACCACCATCTTGCTCGCTAATCCTGCCGTGAAGCAGCAGTGCTTGCATTCGGCGTGGAGAGTAAGACAGCCGGTGAAATTACTGGCACTTGAGGTATCCCATCTTATGCCTCTAGGTTGGCAACGCATCTGCAATCGCCTTGGCGCAGTTGCAGGTGTCTATGGGCGGTGGTGATCTATTACCGTCAGGAGCCACACTTGCTCGTTTGCCTTCCAGTCGAATAAAAAAAAATTAGAAGAATCATCAATGTTATGTTTAACGTATTATTTTATGAAAAGTTGTCGGCAAAACGACATGCACCCATGTTTACATATTTTACTTGTATGCATACAAATAGCCTTCGCTTAGTATAGATCAGAAAAAGTATAATAGAACGTTAATAAAATAGTATATAAGTTGATTATGTTGGTAGTGACAACATACTCCCATGTTTTTGTGCCTGCTCGTGTTGAACACACTTAATCAGCAGCTAACTAAATTCCCTACTCAAACAGACATGAAACTATTTACACAAAATTAACGACCTCTTTATTTCCAGTGTTATTCTTGCAAAGTATAATATAGGTTAATTATTAAACAGCTCGACGCAGCTGAGAGGAGTAAGTGCAAATGTGTGTTTCATGAAGCTCGCTTTAAGATTGAATTGCTTCCAAGTGACCTTATTATCATTTAACGCTAAGCTCTGTATCCATCGGTGGCGAGATTTTGCCGCTTACAGTAAATAATGTCTTTTCAACGGAACTTCGTCTGCGCAACTTTTGTTTATCGATAAAAAAACTCGGTCGAGGAGCTCGTTCCCATGCAATCGGTGTTCTGATCTACTCGCAGGTTGAGCGCAAGTCATTTGAAAAGGAGTTCAAAATAAGGGCTCGATTCTCGACAATCTCATTAGTGGATAGCAGAAATTGACCTACTAGAAATATTTTGCAAGGATATTGAATGTAAAAAAAAGCTTTAGTGACCGCTCAAGCATAGAGTCGTCAGTTTGAAACAAAATTACACTGGAACTTACCATGCGCTTTACTGCTTTAGCTTACCCGGAAAATTGCAAAGTTCCCGCGGGATAGTGATTAACGAAGTAGCGATGGAGTCGGTTATAGGTACGGACGCAGTCGTTAATATCTAAACACCACCAATCAACATACAAATTAACAAAAATAAAAATAAAACTAGACAGATAATAAGCGGTAGGTAAATGTTACGAAGAGAAGTATATAAATATGAATCAATTCAGTGGTGTGTGTGTGTGTGTGTGTGTGTGTGTGTGAAGTTCCCAATCCTCACTGTTACAGCGCGGGAACTACAACTACAGCCTACGCAATATGAGAGGAGGTCTGTGCCCAGCAGCTATGGGCAAGTGTGTAGGCCGGAGATTAGACTATTTTTTTTAACGTCATTATTATTATGCCACTGTTTCAGAAGCACAGTTCAAAATCGGTATTTAATCGACCAGGAAATAATAAAACTTATTACCTGATGTAACACAAAAATAAGTTTCGCAAGAGCCAAAATAGACAGAAACTTTTTGTGGTTCCTTGTGTAGTTAACTTGCGTTATTCATTTTTAAAATACATTATTTCGTGCTTTAATAAATAAAAATATGAACGTCAGCGCGACGTGCCGTAAAGAAGACGTAATTGGTTAGAAAAGACGTTTGTAAATATTCATGAACATACCACCTTTGACTGCTATTACCTTAAGGAAATGTCACGCAAGTTTTTGTTGACATAAAATAAAGCGGCACTCTTCGACGACATAAACCTTCGCAGATTTGGAACCTTTTGACTGCTTATATACTTATAGACCTTTCGCAAGCTTTTAAGATAGTTTATTTTTATTCGACTGGAAGGCAAACATCTGCAACACCAGGGGTATAACAGATGCGTTGCCAACCTAGAGACCGAAACCGAGAAAATGAAATGAAATGAAATGTATCTAAATCACTTATTTTTTGGGCCACAATTACAAGTACCCCGAAATCTGCAATATCTTCTAGTTTTCGGAAGTCTATTACAATTATTATCAAGGCCCAAATGCAAAATAAAGTACAGGCAAAGTGTTACCTATTCTATATAGGTAGTATTTGCAATTTTGTACTGAAATTTACTAATTGTTATACCTGTACTTAAATTAATTGGGCCCTGGTAACTCAACATGTGGCTTTTGTTTTATCAAAAAAGTTCTTGTGCTAAATTTAATTTATAATTCACTCCTCTTCGTCCTGGTATTTATTATTGATTGCGTTACTGTCGGAGCTCTACAATATATCTAAAATTAATCCGAAATATTTCAGCATATACTGGGTCAAATGCACAGTCCATGTGCTAGATTTGAACACACCTGAACATCTAGGAAACCTGAAACTTAGCAATATTTCTTGAATTCAATATTTATGGAATCTTGTTCTGATGTGGCATATATTAATATGATGATGACAAATATAATCGTAATGCAGTCAGCTGGCTAACACACCTAATACTCGTAGTATTTCTTATAGATTTGATTCTAAATGTAGTCATGTTTTTATGTGTACTTATTAAATATACTGGGCAAAATCTGACCTAATGTATGCATACTAAGTAATGTATTTAAATAGCTAATTATGTGCGCTAATATAATAATTAAAACTGTATAACATGAAACTATGACTGTTTGCCTACCTCATTAATCTGTGGCTAGAGCTATGGTTATGAGATCACTAACGCGTCGCACACATTTACTGGTTGGAAATAAAAGACCACAAAAATTAAGGAAATTTACCGGAAAACCATAATACGTTGCTATGTAAATTTTTATCATTGGGATTTTAACCTAACCTACCTAACATAGGTAAGGTTTAAATTGACTTGACACTAACCCATTTTATGGGCTTTCGTTAGAAACAAACTTTTTTATTAGATTTCATATAATTATTATGACTTTTGTTGTTTTACTGGGGTCACTAGTTGGTAATAATTATAAAGTTAACAATCAGCAAAATAACCAGCAATTTAATTTAGTGTAAAAGTAATTAGTTTCAAAATGACATTAGGTATCAGAGCATATTACGCCAATTTCGCTAGGTGTAACAGTTTTTGTATTAACTATTTTTAATTCATTTTTATAAATTTGATATTTTTATAGTATGGAATTGTACCTATATTAAAAACTTTGGATGAGCTTCAAAATAAAACAAAGGGATTACTAAACCTTTGAGATCATATATACGATGACGACCGGATGGCTAAGTGGTTAGAGCACCTGACTACGAAGCTTGAGGTCCTGGGTTCGAATCCCGGCCGGGGCAGATATTTGTGTGAATAACACGAATGTTTGTTCTCGGGTCTTGGATGTTTAATATGTATTTAAGTATGTATTTATCTATATAAGTATGTTTATCCGTTGCCTAGTGTCCATAGTACAAGCTTTGCTTAGTTTGGGACTAGGTCAATTGGTGTCAAGTGTCCCATGATATTTATTTATTTATTTATTTATTTAATCTATTACAAAAGTGTTGCTTCAATGAACCCTTTCACCGCAAAATGTTTTTTTTTATTCCACGCAATAACTAATAGCCTAAACATAACACTGTTCAAAGATAAAATTAATTGTTAATCTTAAAATCAAATTTTAATTTAAAAAAGTGCTATAGTGTGCTATTAGATTATGTGAAAACCGTTCATTGAAAACTGCTCATAAAATATAACCAGTAACTTTCTAGTAATAGATATTTTATGCCAATATAAAAAGTGTAATTAAACATTACTCTTTTATAAAAGTAACTAAAACCTCATTAACAATTTTACCGCCGGCTACAACTTCAGAAAGAATAATAAAATAGATGTCCCGGTTAACATTTCTTGAATGCTGAATGAGTTTGCGCTTGCTGCCCGGTTAAACCACAAGCAGTTCCGCATTTTTCCTGCATAATTTTATCCTGATTCCTAAACAGGTGTCAAGTTTTTTCAGTCAAAAAGTAAATTCTTAAATGATTTTTACAATAAGTTTTTGTGAAATCAAGAGAGCGATTAGATCCAAACGCAATGTCTCAGTATACCCGTAACCATGTCATGACGCTAGTAGATGCATCGAAATATTCGAAATACTCGTAGGTACAGAACACAACTACTGGCGACTTTTCTATATTTGTTGCACGGCCAAGATACTCACCGCACAATGGTTACCTGGCAGTAGAGTCACCAGCAACAATATTTTATTTATTTATTTTGATGTACTGTTTCGGTAAATTTAAAATTTTCGGTCCTTTTATCTTTCCATTGTAGTGTCTACTCTTGCCTTTTATTGATAAGTTCGCTTTTGTACATCTCTTTGTTTTGCTAACTGTTGTTTTAATATGTTTAATCTATAATAAAAAGTTACACAATACAATTACCGGGTGTGATGCGGGTGGTCTTCCTGACCGCTACTGCGCTTCCTCTTGCGGCGGAAGCACCAGTCCTGGCCCATCGCATCACAGCCGGCGCGCCGCGAGCCTCCCGCGCCCAGCGCGCGCCCACTCACTCCGCGGCAACCATAACGCCTCACTAGACCTTCACTTTGTACTAAAACTGCCTTAAGATGCACTGACGTCTTATAAATGTATCTAGAACAGCTCTGGAGCTGTTTTAGCTCATGTGAAGCTGAATCCTTAATGTCCACTTCACTTGTCTTGCATACGGTAACTATGGCAACACCACTAGACCTTAAGTTTGTTCTACTGTCTGTAGATCAACGCACTGACACGGTTTCGTAGTTGCAATGTCTCCGCTAGTGAAGTTCAATATGATGCTAAAGTATGTCGTAAAATGAGCACTTCACCCGCTCGCGTGTGTCAGCAATACCTCACTTGTCGTTCTCAATGTCTTTATTCAACGCATTTCATGGATGCTTAGAATCTTAAGCAAAATAACACTAAGATATTATTTTAATTTTAATTTAGCTTTCCTTATATCTTGTAGTCTTAAATGAACACACTGGTTTCAACTGAAGTCCAAATAGGCTTTCTAGGGCCAATGTTTAAAACATTGCAATGGCACGCAGCAACCGGTACACAAAATCTAACACTTAAAGTTTCATCAAATGTCCTTAATCCAACTTCAGACAAATACACAGCCGTACCTCCATTCCCACCTTATGCTGGGCAAAGTTGTTCGATGTTAGAAGTAAGTTTTTATTTTAGTGCCAGCTTGCTCAATTTCAAGTTGAACCGTGTGAGTGAATTTAAAAACTGGGATATTTTATGCAACTTTCATTTTAAGAAACCATTTCACTCTGTAAAATGTCAACAACCCTTCATCCTCATCCTGTGTTTTCAACTTTATTATTTATGTCAAAGTTTGAGTGGAATTCTTCTTTATTATTAGAAAACTTTGTCCAGCTGTGTTATCTTCCAGTTCAAGTTTAAATGCAATGCTTTAGAATTTGAAGACTTTACCTTTTATAGTTGCACCTTGAACTGCATTTGGTATGCAAACTAATTAGAAGTTTAACATTGTTTCGATTTCAAATTACGATGACGAGTTTCCGAATAAGTTAACGGAACACATTAAAGCATTATTTTAATTATGTATTCTTTGATACGTCTTAAAACTTCTAAGACGTTGATATTCTCATTATAACATTGTTTCTGCTAAAGCGTATGTAAATTAAATTCGGGCTGGCAATTAAAGTAGCAAGCGGGAAAGCCAGTTTTCTCGTACGGCGCGATTGAGGCTTCTTGAATGTTCAACAAAAGTATTATAATTAAAAATTTGAGCCATATTTTATATTGAATAAAGAGGGTAGGGACTAAGTACCCAGTTTTAATATTCAGGTTCGAAACACGGGATTGTTGGCCCACTTACTACTGTTCGTTATGTAGTCAAATAATATGTATTATTCGACTTAATATTATCATTAGTTCATCCGGTAATTATTACACGGCTAAATCAATAACAGTAGCAAGTGACTCAACAATCCCGCGCCGCGTTATCACTTTAATATGTACCATTTTATTACTGACCCACCGTAGAACGTTTTGTTTTCATAACAAGTTTCATAGCGAATTCTATCAAGCAATGCTATGCCACTATGACTTTTGGTGTGAAAAGGTTTCACCGTGGCCACATAGTTTTAGTTGAGTTAATAGTACATCAGATCAGGTGCATAAAATATATCATAAAACAGTGTCTAGTAGACTTAAAACGTACTTGTTACGGATTTTCTTCTATTTTTATTTTATTCTAGTTCTGTCAAGTTATTATTATTATTTAAGTTTAAGTATAAGTAATTATTTAAAGGTATGATTTTATCGATCACCTAATAAATGCATTTTTGGTCACCTAATAAATAATATTTGTTCCTAAAATAGTAGATCTGCCACCTAAATTGAATCACCAAATAATATTAAAACGGTTACCTAAATATTAACCAAAAAATATTTGGAAATAATATCGATCATCAAATAGGTAATTATATTGGGTTTCAAAATAATAAAAGTGTAATTAAAACTTAATCACCAAATTTAATCAGTGAAAAATAATATTAATTATCAGATTAAGTACGTGGCAGTCATGCGGTTGTCTCTTTCTCTGGCCTTACGTTTCGTATTAGTATGATGATGATGACTGATGATGATCATATATGGTTATGATGATAATGGTGATGATGATGAGGATTATGTTAATGATGATAATGGTGATGATACTGATGGTGATGGATGGCAATTTGAATAAATTAAAAAAAACGAACTTTCATGCCGTAAGTATTAGCAAAAAAGTGTCGGTTCTGGCACTTCGCCGGCCGCTATCGCGGTACGCTCGCGCACTGAGGGTCGCAGTTCTACCTAACACTCCTCCTCGCTTCGCTCGTCGTTGTACCTAACTAGACCTGTTGTAGAATAGGAATAAGCATTTCATTAAGGAGCAGATCTATTTATTACGTGACAGATCTATTATTTTGGCAATTGAATTTTGATGATCAAACTATATTTTAAGATACAGGTTAACATTATTTTGATGACTCGTACTTAGATACAGTTTTGATTAATACGAGTATGATGGATGACTAATATAATATATATTTCTTAAGGACAGATATTATAATTAGGGTATTGCCGATTAGTGACACATCTAAAATTAGGTGACAGAAAATATATAGTTCCCATTATTTACTCGAAGTCGAATTATTTAGATAATGCTAACAATTTAAGCAAAACTTTTCGTAATCATACGGCAAAATAAATGAAATATAATAATATTCCTTGGAGGCTAATGAAAATATAGTAACATTATCATACTCGTATTTATAGGGGTAGGGCGACTCAGAAACCAACGTGGTTTAATTAAACGAGATACAGCGGCATACCTACTTAATAATTATAATGTCGTAGGTACGCAATATCTTGTGGAGAATTTGTGAAACAACTTGCTAGTTTGCGGAAGGTAACCATAGTAACACTTTTATGTAAATTATTCGTGTCAATATTAGGTTCTTCGTTACAGATTAGATTACATTTCGTCACTACTTAAAAAAAGCTCGTATTTCAAAATGATTTTTATTTGACTGAACTTTACAAAAATTGTTTCAAGCGTCAATTTTGTTGACATGTTGATTTCAGTTACGAAATTTTTTCAAAGTAGCGACAGCAACGTTTTATCAGAAAATTTTATGTAAGTAAATGTTAGATTAGGTTGCCCGTGACTTTGTCCGTCCAGAATTCAGTTAGTGAGATTTCCACCCAAATACTATTGAGATTGGTTTTTTGGAATCTTTTTGTATTTTTTATTTCAATTCCAAATTTTTACTTTTACAGTCATCCCGTAAAACCTAAATTGAAAATACAAACTGAAATATAGATGCACAGAAAAACAGAAAAATAAGACCAGCACTGGGAATCGAACCCAGGAAAAAATACAAAAAGATTCCAAAAAACCAATCTGAATTTGATTGCTAAATAACGATATCTCTTGTCCGGGTGAGCGGTTAGTTCCAATGGAGTGCCGAAAGTTTCTCGATGAGGGCTACGGTATAGATGTCGCTAGCGTCACTGCTTAAGTGGCTAAATAAGAAACAAACAAGCTGAGATATGTGGTGCATAGGGGAAATTCGTGTCGGTACCGTTGTCCAGCAGTGGTGTAGCGGTACAGCACGTAGCACGGAATGCCGAGGACTTGGGTTCGATTCCCAGTGCTGGTCTTATTTTTCTGGTTTTTCTGTGCATCTATATTTCAGTTTGTATTTTCAATTCAAGTACTATAGGTTAAAGTTTTAGGTTGTCTAGAATTATAGTACTTAGGTAATTTTACAGCAGATTCAAGGTCACTTGTAGAGGCTTGTATATACATGCAAAATAGTCTTTGCATGTGTAATTATTTATTTATTTACGTAACGGAACCGCCAAGCTAACAGTGTATTCATATAAATGCCTTGTATAGCGAATAACTATAATTTCAATTTTCACCGGGCACCTCCAATAGGCCAAATTACCCTCAAAGTGCGACGCGGCCGTCGTCGAATCAATAGGTACGTCACACAATCCACGTCCCATCACCCCAAACAATGGCGCTGCCAAAGAACATTATGATTTCCCACACAAATTGACCTTTTGTCCGACCCACAATAATTCAGTAACAGATTACAAGCGTCCCCTGCACTCGGTTCGTTAAGCACAGCAACAAAACGTTAAATAAATTCCTTTCAGACCGCCTCCTGGCCCAGATCGATTACAGGTGTGTCAAAATTTGACAGTCAGATGGAAAAGGGTTCCGCCCAATTTATGGACGCGAAACCGCGGGAGTCGGGTCAATCGGAAGATTTTCCTTTCACTCGGATTGTCACAGCATAGTTGTGATGAATGACATGAAAAAAGTTTTATTTCCGCGCCGCTACTGATCAAAAGAAACATCTGTGTAAGTGAAGGCTGCTTGACGTAGTTGATCAAAAGAGATAGGTATTTCTTTAGTACCTAACAGAAAATTTACTTAGTACTTGGAGTTTTTCTTTCTGATTTTTAAACAATAATGATTTTCCACTAGGTACCACAGAATAGATAATAGTAAACGATGGCAAATAGATGACAATACATACTTATCTTTGCAGGCGGAAACTCAAAAGAGTTTATCTGCCGCTGTTAATCCTCATTTTACATCTAAAATACCTGAAATTATTATTATTAGCATATGTGTTATATTTTATACCTTAGAGTGTTGAATTAAGTATGATCGGAATACATGTACTTAACTTGTTTTTCTTTAATTTCTTTAGTTTCTTATTTAATTGGTGTTTGTTGTAGTCTTTTTCTTTATACAATATAGGTAGACCCCGGATTTTTATCGCAATGACGTCCCAGTAGGGTAGTTTGGGGAGTAAATGGAACGGTGTTAATTAATAAGGCTATGTAAATGATGATGATGATGATGTGAGTGTGAAGACGGTTCCAAAGACCATCTCATCGTCCAAAAAATACCAACAACAAGCGAGCGGACACAAAAACCAAAACGGGTTAACGAAATTTTTGATTTGTTGTAATTACTTGTAATATATTTTCATATAGGTATTAAATTTTAATTTAAAGAAAGAAAGAAAGAAAATCATTTATTCGTGACAACATGGGAAGATGGGTAAAAATAAAAAAAAAACAAAATTAAATGAACATCCCATGGTCCCAAATCAACAATATGCCGGTATCCCTTTGGGACCATCTTCACACTTATCATCATCATCATCATCATTTACACAGCCGTATTAATTAACACCGTTCCATTTACTCCCCAAACTACCCTATTGGGACGTCATTGCGACAAAAATCCGGGGTCTAAATATAGGCTTGCGCTTGGCCACAATCACGCCTGATGGAAAGCGAGGATGAGGCCTACGATGGAGCACGCTTGCCTAGTCTAGTGTAGTAGTTGCTAGTCTTTTTTTGTCAACAAAAATCGCAGTAAGCAAAAATATTTTACTAAGAATACTTATTTATTATACAAAACTTATTTGCTCTACTTTCAACCCCTGTAACACAAGTCAATCGAACCTTTGTAAGTGAGTACAAATCGAGCTGCGAGTCAAGTTGAGTTAGTCACAGAAATAGATCAAAAATTACAGACCAATCATAAATCATAATTCTGATAACCTTAAGTTTTAGCAGTTAATCCTAATCACAGCGGGCACTAATCGGATCTAAGCTAAGATTTCTTGAGTGATCAAATCAAGGAATAAGGAACTTAGTCTAAGAATTGGTGCCCATCTTTTCATAACTTTTCGTTTAACGTGGTGCATATTCACTATAAGTTTCCTATTAAGAATATTAAATGCGTTTAAATTAAGTCCCCTATCGGAATAACGTTAAGATTCGTTTGCTTTTTGTTTTTTTGCCCCAAGGAGAAAGAGTCGCGACATAAATTATTCACGCTCAAGGTTACACATCCTTGGCTTACGTGACCGCTAGTAAAAGCCAACCAAATAAAAATTTAGATCGTCATGTGGGTTCTATAGAAAATAACATATTTGCCATCATATTAATATGCTCTCGTAACGGTTGTTTAATTAATAAAGTTCGCTATCGCACTTGTTTACTTCTGATATCAGTAATTTCATAACAACAAATAGCCTTAATAATAACAACATCCGGCTCCCTTGATTACTATTTTAATATGGTATAACTTTTACAATTTCCATCTCATCAAACTTTTGCAGCGCCTAAGCAACATGGAGGGCAATTAAAGTCGTGGCTCGTTATTCACGAATCCAAGATTGGGGATACAAAATTCATGCTCCGATTTTTACGGTACCTAATCTTCGAGTATTTGCGGTGGCAAATTGCCTGTTCTAAGGGCTGGGGTTCCTAACTTTATACTGTCGATGGTTTCGCGGGGTCCCTGATAAATGTAACCATAAAGAGTTATAAGACACTACGCCAAGGTTGGATTTAGCGCGTTTTAGCCAAAGGCAGACTATTCGTTCTGCTTACGCTCGCCCATATGTATTCTCGTCTCGATTCTCGTAATAAGCCCAAGGGCAATCTAGAAGGAACGACATTGGATAGAGCGATGAAACAAAACGCAGACGTCACGGCGTATACAGCAGAAAAATATTCATATTTTATTGACGATGTAAAGGAAGTATGTACGAGCAGTCTAGCATAAGGATTTCCTTACGCACGATGCCAGAAAATACCTTTTGTATTTAAGTAGTATATAAAATTAAGTACCACTTTGTGAGAGACCTCTCGCGTAAAATGTGACCTGAGTTTCTCATACGCTATGTTTAAACTAACTGCGTATACGTGAAAATGTATCTATTATGCATAGTTATGGCGCTCTCTGTACATCTATAGGCTTCGTCACTCTTATGTTATTATTACGATTGTTGTATTTATGTGCTGTATTAATTTAAAGTATGTAACAGTTTTGTAAAATATGGTGAAGGCGGCTCATAAAAGAACATAGAGAAGCTACTTTATGGGTTCCATTTAGAAATCCCCCTTTTAAGCCGTGAAGGATAATAAGCATAAGCCGTTTCATAAATAAACGAGGCACTTGCTTAAGGGCTTATATTGCAAAGAAAATATTGTTCTTCCCGCCGTTGTCTTTTGTATCAAAATCTTTACAGCCTGTACATTTTTCTCGCTTTAATATTAAGTAAAGAATAAGGCAAATTTTTCTTTAGTCCAGCGAGTAATTAAGTGAGCAGCTAAGTATTTTGGGAGTTTGATATTTGTTTGATATAAATATTGACCCTTACGAGGTTTTGCAAAAATACTGTTTATTAAAAATGTATTATTTGAAAGGGCTCCAAATTGTAAATATTTCAATGAGAGTTAAAAATTAAATGTTACAGATTTATTAAATAGTTTTTTGTATGTGTGCACGTATCTATTCTGTCTATTATAATAGAGTTAAGTTTTGTTCGCTTATTTGTATATTGGAACTACTGAATAAGTAGTACAATTCCAGATTAACACAGGCTACTTTTATCCCGGGAAAGTGTAAAGTTTCAGACGCAGACAAAGTTTCAGGCAACAGCTAGTATAATATAAATAGTATCAGTTATGATGACTTACTCGTATACGTAATAATATTGAAATTAAATTTGGACGTAGGATTAAAAAAATATATAAACAATGTAGCAACACCACAGTGAAACATATAACACGCTTTGCACTGGACATGCCATGACATGTTTGATAAATATTGGAGTTCAATTACCCTATCAGCTGGACGAGTTGGTTGTAAGGTCGTTGACCTTTCTTGCACATCAATCACAAATAGGATTGCTTTTTAATACAAATTGTCAAGGTTATGTCGACGACAATCTATTTATATTCTTCCTTCGTATTTATATTTTCAATGTGCTTTAAATTGATTAGTATGTGGGTTATTGTAATATTTAAGGTTAGATTACTATATATTCTTCAAACAATTATCAAAATTCATGCGGTATGGTATACAACGGCAGCAAATGCAAGGTGAATTATTTTTATTCGGTTAACTAAGTATTTAGCATGCTATATTAATTCTACTGTAATCTTTCCATTCAGAAATGTCAGGTTGATACTTGGATCTTTATTATTGTAGGAGTTAAGTCCCGTTTTTTGCAAGCCTCTCTACATCAGATAAAGATTAGCAGAAACAATGTTCTCATCTCAAAGGAAAGGCCATAAGCTAAAATTGGACCTTGAATTACAACGCTTATAGAACCTATGTAATTCATTAAGGTGCAGGTACTTAATAATGTACGTGTAACAAACGCGTTGCCTAAAGTTATACAGCCATACTCATGACATCGCAGGGACCCACTAATCACACACAGGGTGTATGTTAACGTGTTTTAAAACAATTAACATCGGAAACTCGTGATCGTGTTTAGGTATTACGTTTGGGCGCGTGACGAGGCGCGCGGTCGCGAGAGGCACTAACGCCGCCCGGGTCCGACCAGTGACGTCAGAGGGCCCTGCCCCGCGCATGCGCGTCCCGACCTCCGGCATACTCCAAAACTCTCCACGAGGGCCCTCCATCTCGAGACCTCAACTTCGCTTTGGGACTTAATCGATTTTTGAGCTGCAGCGTGCTCCAGGTGAGTTCGATGCAGATTGTCGTCAAGTGTGCTTCGTAGTTCGGTGCATGGGCTCAAGAACACGGCATTGTTTAAGTTTACTCGGAAGGCATGTAGGGTTTTGTGTTTTTCTGCGAAAAATGTGCAATGTTGACATTGCCACTATTACTTATGAAACATCGATGGGGATGAAAATTTTATTGTCATACATACTTAATAAACTAGATACCGTGAACTGCTTCAACTTTGCCCTCTGGCCCCAACATTGCCTGATTCAATTTAGAGTCGAAAACTAGCACCCTTCTAAGTTTTTAAATTTTTATCCCCCCCGTAATAATAATTCCCGTCTAGATAAAAGTTTAAAACCTATAAGAGTGTTAAGTTATCGACTAAATCGAATCAGGCAATGTTAGGGCCAGAAGGCAAAGTTGAAGCAGTTTACGGTACCGTATTGTCCTACGCGCTGACGTTTGCGATTCGTTTCACCATCTCTTTCTAACCTCGTCTTATACCACACCATGTGACATAAGGAAGTGACGAAAATGAATGTGATCCCATATGAGTTAGGCGGTAAGGCCTCAGTTAAACAAGTTTGACAATTTTGAAAGGTATTCATAGGCGTACCGAGGGAGGGGGACTTCTGAGTTCTAACCCCCCGAAATGAGGGGTTTTTTCTAAAATGGGTATAGCTGGTCTGGTAAGCTCCTGACAAAAGTAGCATACCAACTAAGATTAACGGACGTCCAGATAATTTACATACCAAATTTCATCCAATCCGTCAAATCCGTAGAGCCGCTTTAGTGTGAAGGAGTAACAAGTATACCCACCCACACTGATAGAGTCAAAAAAAGAGCATGGTTTATTTCAGCATTAATTTTAATGATAGAAAAAACGAAAATCAAGAAAAACATTTCAGAAGAAGCCAAAGTACTCGTATGACATAAAATGAAGTAGGCGGGGCTTGATATTGTGGATAGCACTGCAAGGCCGGGTCACTAAGCTATATATCGTACGCAAAGCAGTGAAACTGTAATATCTAAGCATTGACGACCAATCGACGACCGGATGGCCAAGTGGTTAGAGAACCTGACTACGAAGCTTGAGGTCCCTGGTTCGATTCCCGGCCGGGGCAGATATTTGTATGAATAATATGAATGTCTGTTCTCGGGTCGTGGATGTTGTATATGTGTTGTATATGTATATAAGTGTGTATTTATCTAAATAAGTATGTTTATCCGTTGCCGTACAATACAATACAATACAATTACTCTTTATTGTACATCAGAAATAGTAAGCGATACAGAAAACAGGTACACAGAGAAAATTACAAGGTAAGCAGCTTTGCTTAGGGACTATCAATGCTAGAAAGAGAAAGTTGTAATTTTGCACGAATATATAATATGTAAACTATGCCGACAAAATGGTACATTAAAAAATAAAAATAAAAATTTTTTTTTAGAGTACCTCCCATATGTAGTTTTTTTTTTCTCATTCAACCTTGTAGTGTGAGGTATCGTTGGATAGGTCTTTTAAAACCATTAGGGGGTTGCTAAAACGAATTTTCGAGTCAGTTTTTTGGCCGGTTTTTATTTATAAGTAAACAAATAAGTTTTTAATAAGTTAAAAAAAAAAATGATTCAGTCGTTAGTTTGCGGGGGTCCATATCAATGAAAAAAAAAAAGAAATAATTTATTTGATCCAATACGGTTACCTACGTACAGATTTTATAAATTAGGCCATGCCTACTCAACCTGCAAGCAGGTGTGCAAATTATCAAGTACGTCTAATATCCATGTCCATTTTTTAACCAATCAAAAACTAAATAACAATAAAATAAATTATTATTAAACAAAAAATACTAAATTGAAAATACAAACTGAAATACAGATGCACAGAAAAACCAGAAAAATAAGACCAGCACCCCAGTGCTTCGATTCCCAAATCGAACCCGTAAGAACCCGTAAGTGGTAAAGCACGTGGCACGGAACGCCGACGACCTAGGTTCGATTCCCAGTGCTGGTCTTATTTTTCTGTGCATCTATATTTCAGTTTGTATTTTCAATTTAGGTTTTACGGGATGGCCGTAAAAGTCAAAATTTGGAATTTAAATAAAAAATACAAAGAGATTCCAAAAAACCAATCTAAATAAAAATACTATTAAATTAAAAAATATTATTATTAAATTATTATTAAACATTCATTATTAATTTGTATTATATTCACTAATACTGTAGAAGCAATTTTCATAAAGCCATTTCACTAATTTATTTTTAAAAGATTTCTTATTTCCCAATTTAATTTCGTCAGGCAATAATAGCAATGAACTACACTTACCTACTTTTAAGCCAGCCACACACGCTAGGCCATAACCAAAAAAATATAAATTTGCATATTTCAAATTTTGCTTGCGCAGGCAAGGAGTCACGTCATACACCTACACACGTTCATCGGTTATAACCTAGCGTGTGTGGCCGGATTTTCTTGCTTGCTTTTACAAAACTGGTTTTCAAATCGTATATTGAGCATGTTTGGAAACCGCTGGTACTTACGGGCCCATGATAACACGATGAACGTCTTTGCATATTTAGTAGTGCACTGCACGATTATTTGTTTGTTTATAATAAGTTATTTCTCTCATCTTTTAAGCGTAATAATATTTTTAAAATGTAATCTAAGACTACAAATATACCAATTTACTCGCTAATGTGATAAAAAATATTATAGGTATGTCTCACGGGTGGTACTGGAATTACGTACGATCATCGACTTATTAAATTCTAATAGACTCTCGTTCGTAATTCCTTATTTACCGCCTATAAGACACAATGTACTATTTTGTTCCTTTTTTATCATTGAACTTTTTGTCATCGGATAAAAGTTCATTTAAGTAATTGCAAAGTTCGAAAAGGACAATTTACTTGTTATGATTGGTTTTTTGGAATCTTTTTGTATTTTTTAATTTCAACTCCAAATTTCCGTATTCCGTATTGTCGAATGTATTTTCGAATTTACTTGTTGACATATACACAGATATGTAAAGTCGCCGAGAATCGATAATTATTCATTTAATTTATGATAAAAAAAAATGTTTTCATTATTTTTTGTTTTTATCAATAAAAATAGTTAACATCACATGCTTTTTATATTATTTTTACTAAGACTGTTGGTTGGTAAACAGACAATATACTTACATGCATAATGTAATACAGTAATATAACAAACAATGTATAAAGGTAAGATTTTTTTTAAGTAAATGGAATCATATAATTTCTCCTTCTCCAAAGTAGGTACATAATATTTTGTGGCTTCAATATTAAATTCAGAAAAGTAAAATGGAAAAAATATTATGTTTCACGGTCTCCTTTAATTACCTTAATTGAAGTGGTTGTTTTTATTTAAATCCTCATAGCGTACTGATGTTTAAATTTACAAAGCTATCTTCAGTTTTCCAGTCAACAAACGCTAATGTTATGCGAGTTGCGCGTGAATGAATCTCTCGCGTCCAAGAACCTTGCCGCTTTCAATCAAAATCTATTTTAGTTCAGGTAACACGTCTGAGATAATTAAGACGATAGGTTTAAAAATTTCGAAAAATACTTTTGAAATTAGATATGTAAATGACGTATTTCAATTAGGTATTATTTGCATTGAGAATCGCAAAACTAGCGTATTTTTCCCTTTTAAATATAAACGTCACCCTGCTTCAAATGCGAACTTAAATATAATAATGCAGACGACTTTGACAAGATATACATAACCATATAAGACCATTTTTTAGGTATGCCTCATCGAGCGAAATAATTTTAGTATTTAATTTTTGATATAAGCTTTGTTTGCTGACTGCAGATGCTTGCATTGATATACTATACAACCTACTAACCTACATATGTACACCAAACATCAAGACAAGCCCCAAAGTTAGCTTATGTTGCTGAATATATAAATACAATACATAAATAATACAATTTAAAACATCCCAAAGCAAGCATTTTTTATATTCATAGGCTGATACAATGAGCTTGCGTTATTTACATACAACGGAGCTCCATTAGGGTCCCTTGTCACAATGAACGACCGTCAAATTATAAAACCATTGTTTCGGTTTCATGAGGTCGCCGCCATTTTCCACACCTCATTAGTTACCTACTGAATAAAACGTGATATAGATACAGGAGATCGGTAAAGGCGTTATGTACGCAAGCATGATTAGCGTGACATTGACAGGCTGTATGCGGTGGGAGTGGGAGCATTTAGGTCGGCTTTGAAAGATCAGACAGTTAAGCAGCGTTTCCACCATTAACGTGCCAGGAAGTGTTGCGAACAATGTATTTTTCATTAACCAATAGAGACGCTTCAGTTGCGCATCCTCGCACAGCACATCTCTGGTGAAAACAGCTAAGCGGAGCGAGGCGAGGTAAATGAAGCGTTCCTATTGGTTAATGAAAAGCTTACTCCTCGAAACACATCCTCGCTCATCTCTGGTGGAAACGCTGCTTTAATCTCTACTTGAGTACTTTCAGTATAACGCTGATCAGGTTCGGGAACAAATACCTATTGTAAATAAGCAATTAATTTTGGCGATAAAAGTTTCGGATACCAGTTTCGGTTTCGGTGAAAAATTGTCTGAACAGCAAGTTGTACGGCTGATTTGGGTGTTTTTTGGGTTATTTTTATTTTCTTAGCAGGAAATTGATAGTGTAAAAAAATATACACAAACACACAAACATCACGCCTGTATTCCCAAATGGGGTAGGCAGAGCACACGAAACGTTACCGCTTCGGAGCCACTTTTAGCAATTTTAGGTTTAAAGTTTGACAAAAACGGTACATTAGTGACAGGTTGCTAGCCTGTCGCCTACGGTATACCTTAACCTATATCCTTTGTCGCCTCTTACGACCCCCACGGAAGAAATGGAGAGGTGTAATTCTAACCCGACACCACACGGGTAAAAAAATATAGAACTATTTTTAACCGACTTCAAAAAAGGAGGAGGTTATCAATTCGGTTGTATTTTTTTATGTTTGTTACCTCAGAACTCCGTCATTTATGAACCGATTTGAATTTTTTTTTTGCGTTCGTCTAGGAATGTCTTCAATTAGGTCCCATAAGCACCAAATCAGGATCTGATGATTGGATCTTAAGGAAATCGAGGGAAATCTTCAAATGTTGTAGAGGCACCTATAATAAATTGGATATATTTAGTAGTAACTCGTGCATTCGCTCTTGAGAATCATCATTTGGTGAAGTGGAACTGATGATGAAGACCAAAGTTGAACATTGGAGTTACAACTGAATAACAAGTATTTCACGGGTTGAATTTTAATTACTTTGACATAGTTGCTAAGGAATTTATGCTCCTCGTAATGCATGTGGTAAAACGGGTGGTGAAGCACCAGGACTCCTCAATATAGTGAACATCTCTGCATCGGAAAAAGCAATATTTCGTAAAAGGTGACGAGCAGTTGATGTTTAACTATTAATTGTATCTTAGATTATTTACACTAAAAAGCGTACAAAAAATTGAAAAAAAATAACCGACTACAAAGTAATCAATTTTCAGTCGGTTCAATTTTTTTTTGTTACGAGTACGTATTTTGTCAATGCAGTGCATATTTTTATACTTAAACCTTTAATTTCGATATACAATAATTATTTTATGTGTTCAAATAAGTATCGGTGCCAGTCTAACTCAGTAAATATTTATTATTTAAGAAATACAATCAATCAATTGACAAAGATGAACGATGGTCCTTATACATTCCAGAGATACTTTGCTTACGAGAATATTAAAGGATATTGTTGTGGGGCGTTTCATAGAAACCAGCCTTGAAATGCGTATTTTAATGATAAATAGGCATTTAAAATAATGGCCTCAAGGCGTATTGTGTCACTCTTGACGGATGTGTGCCGTTAAATATGGTGACAACGAACATTTACACAAAATAGGCTGTATTATTACTTATTACAAACGGGACATTAATAAGACAAGAAGTCCAAAGTATGTGAGGGAAAAGCTAACAGAAATAAGTGATATTGACACAAGACACAAGAAAAAATCTACCTGGCTTGTTCCACCACTCTATTAAGTTCCTGTTATTTTATGAGGCACATATCTGTGACGTCTCTATTTAATCGAACAAAATAAACAGAGACGGCATTATGAAATCTGTCTATGATAGCAAGAAGATAGCAGGAGCTCTCTTCCTTGGCCAAAGACTCGACGTGGCATGTTCGCGGTGCGCTGTGAGCATCCCCGGTGCTCACGCTAGAAACGATATAGATAAAGCATCTCTTTCGCTCTCGCAACTATTTCAACAAATAAACCAAGCGAAGTTAAAGAAAGAAAGAAAAATGGTTTATTAACGGCCCCAACAGTAATCGCCACCACCAAACACTTAATTCAACTTAAGGTGTCAATAAAACAATAAAATACAACAAAATACATCATAATGGTGGTGACACCAGTATCGCAGTAGTTACCGAAAAAGTGCTAGCTTTAATTATGTTTAAACACTGTTACTGCTGTATATACGACAGCCCGTGTTTAGGGTTCCGGAGCCAAAATGGCTTTGCTCAGGGACTATCAATGCTATAAAGCTGTAATTTTTTTAGGGTACCTCCCATAGACGTAAAGTGGGGGTGATTTTTTCTCATCCAACCCTATATGCTACGACAGTTTTGTGATTTGTTTGCGAAATATTCAACTTTAAAGTGCAAATTTTCATGAAAATCGAGCGTCCCCCCCCTCTAAAATCTAAACCGGTGGGCGGAAAAAATTTGAAATAATTCAGGATGGTAGTAAGTATATAAAACTTTCAAGGAAAACTATAACGGCTAAGTTTGCTAGAGAATTATTAGTAGTTTAAGAGTAAATAGCAGCCTAAGGTATAAAATTAACCTAAACTTGAAAGATTTCGTATAAAATACGAAATCCTTAGAAAAATATTACTTAATTTTTTCGTAATGGCTACGGAACCCTATTTTGGGCGGGTAACGACACGCTCTTGGCCGGTTTTTTATTGGTTATCTATGACGTTTAATTACCTTAAACCTAATAATTCTGTTATTTATTGTACCGTTCTGGGTACTTGATTGAACGTGAATAAATATGTACGTTATAATTTTAAAGGAAAAGGGTGACTCTATCCACACTAATGTTCCAGCCCCGAGGTGCCGGAGCGGTGACCAAATTACCTTTATTCATTGTGTGTCTTACAGGTTACCACTGTGCGACAAGTCCATCGGCCGCGCCATGAATAGGAAAAGGAGCGTCGGTTCGCGATTCACCCGTAGTCGTGACCGCGCCTTAGGTTGTAAGTGGGTGCGTGTTTCTGGGTGAAGGTTAAACTCACCTCCGGCTAGGTTAAAGCGGTTAAAGCCCTCCATCTCAATGTTACCTTAATGGTGTAACCTTTTTCGTGTATACAACAAATTAAGAAGGTAATTTTATGAACACGTGGAAGCGTTAAATCTTTCAAGGAAATGTTTACTTTGTCTCCCGGATTATTGGCACTGAATAGTATACTAGTATGTTTTAAATCGGGGTTTTCACTCTTATTTACTAACAATCATAAGGCATTATAATCAAGCTTATTGAACCACAATATTACTACTTTGCTTCTCTGCTAAGAAGGTTCAACTTCGCTTCATTGATGTGAACCTTCGCAAAGTAACACTATCCTGGTCATTCTACAGTTTTTTTTGGAAATAATTCGATATAAGGATAATATTTTGTATACGGCTAATATTTTGTATACGGCTTTTACGTGTAATTTTAGGAACCTTTATTTTCGAATCCACTAAAATTTGGTTCCGGAAGATGGTAAACAACATAGTGCCCTAAAATAGGTGATTTTTTTTTGAGCAAAAATGTTATGAGTAAAACTGTCAAAATATGTTTGAATAATTTAGTTTTTAGACCCGCAAGCTGAATCTACCAATATATCTAACAGGAAGTAAAAATAAAAACACTAAAGTGATTATTTCGTAATACGTCTAATTTCTACTCTAATTAGAAAAAAAAACATGTTTTTTTAAGTCAAATATTATCAATAAATTGTATTTTAAACAATTATCATTTAAATTCCAACATTAGATATGATTGGAAATTACGTATTTTGTTAAACCGATATAACATGAGCAGAAAAAATAAGTACAAAAATTCTTAAGGCACGTTAAAAAGACATACCTAAACCTTAACTATACTTACCTCTTATGCCACTATCGTAATGTATTTTTAATTTTTACTTTAGAAAATATGACGCCTTTTTTAAGATCATACATACATACATACATATAATCACGCCTCTTTCCCGTAGGGGTAGGCAGAGACCACTTCTTTCCACTTGCTACGATCCTTACATACTTGTTTTGCTTCGTCCACTTTCATTATTCGCTTCATACATGCTCTTCGGTTTAGGGTACTCTGGAAAGTTCCTTTAAAAAAAATATGTGAATTTTACATGTGTTACAAGGAACATAAATAAAACGAGTAAATTATGAAGTAAATAGGCTTATAGCAATTTTGCCAGATTTTACAGAAATATTAAAAAATATTTTTTATAAAATTTAACTATCACGGTGATAAATTTTGGTAGATTATTGAAAAATATAATATTTGCAAATTACCTAATCTAATTTTTAATGCAAAAAATTGCTTATTTGAGGTAATGTCGTTGATGGATTTCACTTAGAGCGAAGGTGTTAGGTGAATTAATCAATAATTATTAATATAAGTAGCTTATCAGTCTCAAAGTGTCGGCAACGCATCTGTGATACCCCGCGTGCTACAGGTGTCCATGAGCGGTGGTGATTGCTTCTCATCAGATGACCCGCATGCTCGTTTTCCCCCTCTTATATGTTAAAAAACATATACACCAACTTCCACATTAATAACATTAGTAGGATAAATATATTACAATACTACTATTCGGTTATAAGAGAACTTCCAAACTCAAGATACGGTAAAATATGGTAAAAATAGAGGGTCTACGAAATATTGGCCGTAGCAAGGCTACGAGAGCCTACGTGGCTCGGCGCGCGTAGCTTAGAGAGAGACGTAGCTATGAAAATTTCCAACATAGCATTGCGTACCGTCATGAAAAGCGTGCCGAGATTTGCTGTCCCTCATTTATTCCTGAGTGATCGCAGACTGAGTGATTGCAGAGCTGTGCGGATTAAACTTGATATTTTGCGAAATTCTCATTACAAGCTCTTGTTTATTATAATAGGAATATTTAATTTTATAATGTATCATTGCTAATTAAAGGTTAAGTAACTTTTGACTTAAGTATGTTCGTATTTGTATGTATTATATATATTTAGCTGTAAAGTACACTTTTTAATGTTATGTTTGTGGGAGATATATTATAGGCCTGCAGCGGTAAAATTTTACAAGTCAAATTAGACCTACTTGCAGTGGTCATATTGATTAGAATATGACATATATACATGCTGCTTTAACCCTTTACCAGGCGAAGGGATATATTCCTCCCACATCTTATATCGGTTACCGTAGTCAGGTTTTAACTCCAAACCTCCTACAAAATATTTTGTCAATCCCTGAAAATAGTATTTTATGATCTTCAATCACAACGTATAATGTAAAAATACACGCTAGTTCTTTGGGGCCTGGTAAAGGCTACAGTGCTAGTAAATCTAACAAAAGTAAAGTCAGTAAAAAAACGTGTATTTTCTTGCACATAAACTAATTTAGCTCTATCATCTTCATATTGTATTTGGTTAATTGTAGTAGTGAGAGACGATACTCTTTTCTAGCTGTCAATGTAGTATTTAATTGTGGTAGATTAAGCTTGTATTCGCGGTTTTTCCTATCGGGATTCCAAAATATTCTTCTTAATACCACACATAGGTACTACAAAATAATAATAAAAAAATCCGTGAAAATCTCAAGATTTTTTTTTGCAGCGATGATTTGGTCTTATTTTTCCATTAGTGGGTACATTATTCGCGTGAAGTCAAAACGGGCAGCTAGTATTTTATTACAAATCATCTCGATTTCTTTAACCAAATTATTACGGTTAGGTATTTTACAGATCTATTGCATAATGTTTTCCCATCGTATTTTGACGGATAAATTCGTATTTATCTTGATTTCTCAATTCATCATCATCATCCCAGCCTATATACGTCCCACTGCTGGGCACATGCCTCCTCTCAAGAGGACAAGAGGGCTTGGGCCATAGTTCCCACGCGGGGCCAGTGCGGATTGGGAACTTCACACGCACCATTGAATTGCTCCGCAGGTTTGTGCAGGTTTCCTCACGATGTTTTCCTTCACCGCAAAGCTCGTGGTAAATTTCAAATGTAATTCCGCACATGAATTTCGAAAAACTCAGAGGTGTGAGCCGGATTTCTCAATTAGGTTCACTAAATTCGGTAAGCTTTTTTTTTTTATTCGACTGGATGGCAAACAAGCAAGTGGGTCTCCTGATGGTAAGAGACCACCGCCCATAGACACCTGCAACACCAGGGGGATTGCAGATGCGTTGCCAACCTAGAGGCCTAAGATGGGATACCTCAAGTGCCAGTAATTTCAACGGCTGTCTTACTCTCCACGCCGAAACAGAACTAACCAGTGGCGTAGCTAGATGGAAAGGGCCCCGGTGCATAAAAAAAAATCAGGCCTTCTCCCCCTCTCGCGCCTCATAAGTATTTTTTTTCTTTGATGCTCCTTTCTTTTCAAAGCTTAGGTTAGAGGGCCCCATGAGCTGCGGGGCCTGGTGCACTGTACCGCCTGGCCTTTAACGTTTAACAAATGATCATTTCACAAACAACGTTTCACAAACTATTCATTTCACAACTACTTCATATCACTTCCTAATGATATCATGACCAACTGAAACTACATCAGGCTGCGAAGTAAATAAAACACGTTGTATTTAAATATGTATGGATGAAAATCTCGACAGTCGAAAACAACTTGTTTAATTAACTATTTGACTCAATGATTTTAAGCTACACAAAAATAAAAAAAATGTATGGCAAAGTGATCATTATTTTGGCTTTTCTTAATATTTTCATAAAAATCAATCGGCTTTAAATGACTTGAAAAAAGGAGGTTTTAAATCGGTAAGTCGGGTGTTTTTTTTTAAGTTTGTTACTACAGGACATCATCATTTATGAACATACCAGACTTGCGTTTTTTACAAGCTTTTCTTTCGCTTGCCCTGTTTGTTTATTTATTTATTTGTTTGTTTGGGTCAAATGTTGGAAGCTAAATATGACCCACGGTCTGATTGACTTGAAATTTGGCATACTTATGTAAATTTGGTGACAATACAATAGTCTAGTAGAGAAATCCTGTTAGTCCGGCTATGATTCTCCCCGCAGAACGGAACTCTTCAACGGTTAATGGCATCGACTTGAAATTTGGCACGGAAATGAAGTTTGGATGACAATGCAAGTACAGTCAACAAAAATAACAGTCAGCAAAATAGGTTGTATTCAAAATGTAATTTTTAATAAAAACTTATTTTAAGGAGGGGCCCGTAGGTAGTTCCTATTTAGTTTCAATTTAAATTTGAAGAAAAAATACCACCCCTGAATAATTTATTAGAAAGTACTTTTGTTTCTCTATTAAAATTATGGCCCAAAAATGTTACTTTAGACATGTCAGAAATTTATTAACAGGGCTATTATTTGAGCGTTTATTCCGTCTGATTTCCGTGAGCAGATTTTTGTTGGCATGGTAGAAGAATTTTGTTACAGTTTCTAGTAAGAAGTACAGGCTATCTAGAAAAACAATTGAAAATGTCATTAAACTCTACAGCCATTCATAAAAAAATATGACCACGAAAATGAGGCAGCTGCAATGCTCGAATAATCCTCGCACCTAAAACTCCACAAGAATCAGAAAGATTCTATTTCGCATAAAATTACTGATTACTTTTCTAATTTAGAGTCGGCAGCTTGTACATTGGGGGTGAGCGGGCGAAAGCAGGGCAGAAGCGCGGGGGTGCAGGGTGCAGGTGAGTTCTGACGTCACACGTGTGACGTCAAAGCCGGGGGCGGGCCGGTTCGGCCGACGACCGACTACTACTCGAAACCACCAACCACCCGACCACCCGACGAAACCAAACCAAAAACAACCTTAACCTCTAGCAGTTAGAAAATCAGGAGTTGCACAAATGTAGTTTAAGAAATGGCCTTATTCCAAAAGCAATCTGAAGTAACTCTCGTCTTATAGTAAGCGGGAAAATGGGCGGCCATCTTTCATAATGATCAGCGCCAAGTTTCCGCAGCTGGGTTACTAGTTTTAGTTTTATCAATTTCTGGGAAGTTTTTAATGTTTATTAATAAGAGTAACGCTTTAATTAAAACTATGGATGTCGTTTTCCGTATGGTTCGTTCAAAAAATGCTCATGGCCTGAATTTACTGAAAAAGTTTGGATTAAAATGTTCTGATGTGCACACGTTGAGATAATAGTGGCCAATCCGATTGAATAATAAGATTCGAGGATTTATTTTAAAAATAAATTATGTTACAATTATACGGGACCACAGTTTCATTCCAGCATGGTGCGGGTGACACTTGATGCACCGTTTCGTTTTACTCAAAAAAAGTTGTTGCGGTCTAAATATATGGAAGTATATTTCAGTTGTAGCCTGAATATGACTGGCGTAAAATATTTGAACATAAGTAAAGAACTATTTTATACGAAATAAATTTTAACCTGTCAGATTTTTATAATCAATTACTTAATAAAATTCAAAGCACAAGTAAGTGATGAACCGTAATATGCATGTAACACCAGAGACTCGTTCAGTGATGGGACCTAATGGATCTCGAGCTAATATATCGGTACTTATTAATTGGTAAGTAACGAACATTCTTGCATACTCCGTTTAGCCTTATACCTACTTAATTGGCAAATAATATTCCAACCTAGAATTTCACTAATATTCTCATCAAAATACGCGTAATAATCGAATTAATATGACATGAATTATGATTAAGATTTTAAATTATTAGTTTTATCGAAGTTTCGACACTTTCACTCTCTAGTCTGTGATATTGACAGCTGTCACCCGCACCATGATAGAATGAAAGCACTGTAATAGCCCCTTGCAGAAAAAATGGAAATGGTTAAATGGGTAAACTATAATTTTACTGAAAATTGTTTCATCGATTATCATTTTCCATAACCTATTCGCAGAAATTTGTTATTATTTAGGAATCATTTACTTATCGAACTTCGTTTCATCCCTCATACAATTGCTCGAATTACCTTTTACACAAGACTAAACTCATCGAATTTAACTTCATCATTTTATTTGTATATCGACATAGTCGTTCATCGAATTGCTATTACTATAATTTTGGTTCATCGTATGTTTCAGTTCCTAAAATTCTTATAACACAGAAAATCGTGTGTGTAGTGTTACTATACTTACTTGATAGTACGTTTCTATGACAATAAATTTCATCGAAACATTTTAATTTACATTGGTTACCTGCCGGCAAAATGCAAAAAAAAACATTTGATTTTTTGTTTGGAGCAGAAGTGACTGATGTTAAGTTTTTTTTATAGCAGCCCGGATAATGCTTCACAAATGATATTCATAAATGCATCGTTCGATGAAACGTGACCGCGATGAAACATTGTTCGTGGCAATAATAATATATAGGACGTAGCGTCTGTGAATCATGTTTCGATAATTTGATACTAATAATATTAACTGATAATTCTATGAAAGATAAATGACAGAAGAATAGTTACGCTACGATTTAAGACAGATTCGAAACGATTTACGATTAAAAGTTGTTCGATTATGTAAAAAGTAATGAATTAAAGATTATGTGATTTGAAAAAAAAACCTAATGAAATTCGTGGAATAGTTTTCGATGAAATGAAAAATCGACGTAACAAATTTCGATATAATGATAGCTACCCGGTTAAATGGCTAAACTAAGCTGAAGATTTTATTTTTGAAAGAAAAAAAAGATAATTTTTTTTTGCTTCCGTCCGTAAATACTATTTATCAAACGGGCTAAATTTTAAAGGTTTTGGGGTGTGGGCTTCCTAATTTGGTAAATTTCATATCAAAAGTAAATATTTATGTAAGAGATTTTATTACATAGGTATTTTATGCTCGAGGTACTCGTAGCTTGTATGATACATGCTGAATGCTGAATAAAATATATCCTAAATAAAACCTCCAACTTGTATTGACGAAAATATTATCTTCACACCCAAAAATGTAAAGTGGGTGATAGACGTGGTACTTACGCCGTTTTTAAGTTTGCGAGGTACGAGCAAGATTTCAAACCGGTTGGGTCGCCGACGGTTGTAAAGTACCTACGGCGAAAAAGGTCGTCGAGCTATAAGTACGCGTACTTGCTTGTACGTCTGTCTAGAGAATTATTCAGCGAGGTGCGGTTTAGTTACAGCGCCACCTATCCACGACAACTGAAACTTTGACGCTTGCCAAGCTAAAGGTTGACTGCCGCGGCGCTTCAGTCTGAGCCTGAAAATTGTCGCGTCCATGTTTTCCATGCTTTCACAGATGGCGTTAAGCTCTAAAAATACTTCTTTCGTTTCCCGATAGAGGTCGCCAAACCAATCTTTAGTAACTAACGGCGCTTACAATTTGTTATTTTTAGTAGTTTTGAATAAAAAGATAGTAACTTGTATATTAGGTATGGATATGTGAATAAGAATGGATGACAATTCAAATATATTAGCGAATGAAAGTATAGCTAGCAAAAATGGAATAAAAATAAAACTTACAATAAACGTAATATAACTATACTAATATTGGCATAGAGATAGTTTATGGGCCCGAGAGTGACATAGGCTACTTTTTATCCCGGAAAAGTACACACGTTCCCGAGGGAACAGCGCGCGATAACCGAACATGCGGGCGGAGCCGCGGGCAAAGGCTAGTAATATTATAAATACGAAAGTGTGTGTGTTCATGTGTTTGTATGCTTGTCCGTCTTTCAGGTCGAAACGGAGCGACTTACTTTACTTTAATAATTCAATGTCAATCAAGGCTGCAATATTTATAAGAGTTAATAGTACAATTATTTGTGAAATATCTTGTGATATAAAGCTAATTGCCGAGAAACCGATTTCAAATTCCGCCTGATTACTCACAGTTTTAGCGGAAGGTGCAGATGGGCCAATCAACTTTTTTACCCACACTAATCTGTCCGCGTCATTTTTCAAACAATTGAAGATTTTTGACAGTAAACATGTTTTTTCTGTAATTTAATAGATGGTGTACATGAATACATGCCATCCTACATAAGTTCAACCTATAAAACCGTGAAATATCTTTTGGAAGTACGATTTTTTGGTAACGCCAGTGACAAATTTGATATCGCAGGAGACGCCCAAGGTGTCGGTAAAATAGTTGATTGACCCAAATCCATCTTCGACTATCATCCCCCCTTTATCTGATGCGTACAGTCATACGACTTTCAGATTGACTCAGCTACGAATTCAGTACACATATTGTTTGACTTACCAGACGATCTAGATAATAAACGAAGCAGTGAAAAATTTACAAACACTTATGGATGATGATGATGAATGTACAATCACCAGCATTAATATCTGCCCCAGCGGAGCGTGCAATAATATCTGACACGTCCTTCCGGCCCTAGAAATAGAGTCGTATCAGATATTTATGCACGCTTGTTATGTCAGATATTGGTGCTGGTGACTGTACCATCGACAACACTCCAATCGACTATAGCCTATGCTTCTTCAAACTTTTTCTTTTCCTATTTGGAATCAATTAAATTGTGACGCCTATCTTGTCCCTAAACGAGACCGTAGAGAGTAAGCTTGAAATTTATAACTGCCCTTGTTGAGCGACGGGGGCTAAATTTAGGCTCCAATTTGGAATTCAATTTTCCTTTGAGCAAGTTACACAGACAACCCTTTTAATAATGGCAAAAAATCCAATACAATTTAATGGTCCACGATTGCCGTGCCAGCACTTTTAGAATTGGCACAGTATAATATCTTACACTATCTATCGGTTCAGTGGTTTAGACGTGATGGAGTAACAAACAAACAAACAAATAAACAAACGAACAAACAGACTTACGAACTTTCGCATTTATAATATTATAATAGAAAAAATTTGCTACAGCAGGTAAGTAATTGAATCTCGTTCAGACTAAGGCATGACTGGAACACACCTGGAAAGTATTGTTATCGTGTCAGGTATTTAGTTCATTTTTATGCTATGTGGTCAATGGTAATTAAAGTTATAATAAATAATGAGCCTATTATAAGTTCACCTCTTTTGAAGTTCTTTCTAAATCTAGACTTTTTAACACAAGTAGGTACACAAGTGTATAAAACATATTAATTTTCTAATCATTCCTCCTTAGCGCTGCCAATTTCAATATCACGAAAGAAGAGGGCAGACAATAAAATAAATTACAACTTTTTAAGCTCTCTTTCTTTTTATCTTTCATCCAATAAATTATTTCAGGCGGAGAGTTGAAAAGTTTCATACTTCATGTTCTAAGTAAGTTTCGTTAATGTGGTCGTTAGGTGCAACTTTAATGTTATTTTTTTGCATTATAAATTGTTTTCCGTACTCCCACTGAGCCGCAGACCATGGAAATAGGTTAATAATGGTTACCATCTCAAAACATTTTTTTTTGTTGGCAATGTTTGGAAAATAAAGGTTATTTTTATATTTTTTCGTTCGTATAAGCTTCTTAATATTATTTTTTACTTTAAAATCAAACTAACTGAGAATATCAGCTTCCAAAGTGTTTTGCGATACTTGGGTTTGATTAATCACGGCAAGTTGGAGGGACTTATGGTGATGAGAAACAATGATAACCTTGCTTGGCTGCTACTCCAGTTTTAGAGGTATATATCATTATTCATTGATATATACCTCCGAAAATTAACGCGTGAATCAAGCAACTAAGGAAAAGAAGTACAATCCGAGGGTGCGACCAGATATCCAAACATCTGGATATTCCTTTGAGCAATGCTTACTACGAAGCAACCGACAGTGAGGATTGGAGAACTGAAAGAATTCGTTAGCGGCGTGATGATCCTCAGTTGTAAGTGACTTTGAATAAGATTTCAAGAAAACTTTCAGGCTTTAGTTATAATTAAGATACTTAGAATAATTTTCAAACCATCACCATCTACACACTATGTCCTTACTAGTGTAGTTAATAAAATAAAAAAAACCGGCCAAGAGCGTGTCGGACACGCCCGAAACAGGGTTCCGTAGCCATTACGAAACAATTAAGTAATAGTTTTCTAAGGATTTCGTATTTTGTACGGAATATTCCAAGTTTAGGAATATTTTATACCTTAGGCTGCTATTTACTCTTAAACTTCTAATAATTGTCAAGCAAACTGAGCCGTTATAGTTTCCCTTAAAAGTTTGATACACTTACTACCATCCTGATTTTTTTCAAATTTTTCCACCCACCGGTTTCGATTTTAGAGGGGGGGGGACGCTCGATTTTAATGAAAATTTGCACTTTAAAGTTGAATATTTAGCAAACAAATCACTGAATCGAAAAATCGTCTTAGCAAACCCCTAATGGTTTTAAAAGACCTATCCAACGATACCCCACACTATAGGGTTGGACGAGAAAAAAAATATCACCCCCACTTTACGTCTATGGGAGGTACCCTAAAAAAACTATTTTCATGAGTCAATATGCTCAATATACTTTTTGCTTTGCTATATGAACTGACAAAAAATGATGTCTTTCTTGGACTGTTCTTATACTTTTAACATCGCACGATTGAAAAAAAAAATGTTAACATTTAATCAAAAGTGACTGTGTCTATTATGTAATGTAGTTACAGTGTCGCCTTTTGTACTAAAATCTAATTAAAATCTTAAAGCTTCCGCTATAGATTCTATTTTTTAACAGAATAGATGTTAGCGCTTTGTGATCCTTTTCGTCGATATTGTTAATGACAGAAACAAAACAACACTCAATCTTCGAAGCTCAATCTAAATAAAATTGGTTCCGAATCGGATTTAGATAACCGCATTACAGAACAATTTCATCCAATCCCTACACTTTTGAACACTGTACTGTAAATAAACATGTACCTTGTAGATATCGAACGTATATTTGGAAATTTGAAATATTATTTTACTGATAAACTCAAATTTCCAAATACATATACTCAGTAAAAAGCACATTTAACATCGTACCAATAACAAAAAAGCAAAAAATAAAGCAACTCACGCTGCATTTTCTGAAATGCATGAACCTAATATGAAAAAATAAACAATTACACCTTCGATATTTATATGCTCGAAGCCCTAAACACATGCCTCCGAGGGGTTTTCCCTCAAACTCGTACATTACGAAGGGCCTTGACGCAGCAGCGCTTTGTTTAATCCCCCGAGGGGCAGATATAAAATGGTATTTTCATTTCGATAATCTCATTAGTTCCGTTTCAACTAAAACCATCCAGTTAATTGTGCTACCCGATTAGGAAATACGAATATAACGCAATGATTACTGTAATGCTATACAGCTACGTCGCAAGTCATTACAACAGTTACTAATTTAATTTAAATTGATTTGGTGGGGAAGTTGATTGCGTCAAGGAACATCATTTAGACGGCCATCTTGTATGCCAGTCACGTTGCCTGAAGCCCCAGGGGCAGCTTTTTCATATAAATCTTGTACGATATAAACCTCTTAGAATTCGGCGGCATTGAAGAGTCTTAAAAATTTCCGCCTCATTTTATTTATACAAGCGCAAAGGAAATAATAATACTATAATTACTGTCACTTCTGCCGTCAATTTCATATAAATATAATTTAAAAAAATGGAATGGAACTTTGGCTTGTAAGTTACTTGGCGGAGGAGCAAGACAGATATTCCATTTATTTTAACATGGACCTCCGCAAAGTAACGCCTGAATCTATACAGTATTTAGAAATATAATTGTTTAAAATATTGTCTATGGGCGGTGGTGATCTCTTACCATCAGGAGACCCACTTGCTCGTTTGCCATCCAGTCGAATAAAAAAAAAAAAAATAAAAAATAAACGATGGAAATATTCCCAAGATATTGTAATAAAATAAATTATTTTGTCCTCAGTTCAGTTGTCATAAGTTAGCATTTTGATTTTGGATCTCATCATTTTGACGTGTTCTTGTAGGTACCTACCTACGCTTAGATCTTTTAACCTATGTAACAGATTTGAATGCGTGTCTACCAAGTACCATTTAAATCATGATACATTATAAATATGATTCATTATACTACCGACGCGCCCCGGCTTCGCGCGGGTTTAGTTTTGGGCTATGGAGCTGAAAAATGTAAATTGCTTTTGATTAGAGACTTTTTTTTGAAAATCGTACCCATGTGAAGCCGGTACGGGTCGCTGTTACTTATAAATTTTAAATATATCGCACATAAAATGTAATACTGTCATAACTTAAATTTTGGGGCTGTTGTATACAGTGTTATATACAGTTTTGTGTTTCTATTGTAGCTTTGTCGGTATACCAGATTCGTGAAAAAGCAAAAGGGAACTTTAAAAGCTAAAGCGTTTGCTTTAAAAATCTAGCACCTTTCCAAAAAGGCAAAAGCCTATATTGGGACGGTTTGTATTCTCGATAAATGTCCGCGTTTGTTTCAAACGACAGTCATATTTCATAACAGGTTTTCAGCAGCAGATGACGGCGTCGACAGCTTATCCCGATAGCCACTGTTTAATCATTAATAATTTCATTACAGCCTCTGTTATAATATGTACAAAAAGGTCAGCTAACTTTTTAAGCCACTTATTATAATGAGATTTTACAAATTAACTCCTTGTATGTAACTAACTAAAGTAAATGTAAAACTATACTTACGTAATAGAGTAGAGAACGGACGAAAGCGAAATATCCCGGCGGGATAGCGATATAAACGAATTCTACACGGACGGAGTCGTGGGCAACAGCTAGTATGTATGTATGTAAACTCTTTACGCACAGAAAAAGAAAATAACAAGAAATACAAATTGGTATACAGAGAGGAGAGCAAAGGCGAGCTTATCCCTAAATAGGGATCTCTTCCAGCTAACCTAACCTAAAGCTAGCTAGTATGTCCATATAAAATTGTTGCCATATTCAGACGCACATTTTACGTCAAAAATATGCCAGTTTTATACACAATGCAGTTTTTATTGTTTTTATAATTAAAATGAAGTCTTCTTATAAGTAGTAAAATTGTCTATTTACAATATAATATACTTTCCCTCCATTCGGCTTAGCCAAGGCGGACATCTTAATTGTCATCGTGGAATAACTGTATTTCTTGAAGATCATAGAGGTGCACTAAGAAGGAATTTTCCTAAATTACTACAGGGTAGATAACTAACCCATGTTTTATTCTTCCACGGTATAAAGCTATTCATTTTAAAGCCAGCTTAATATTATTATTGGACCACAAATTTGGACACTGATCTGCTTTATACGGCTAAGTCTACGAAAAAGATTCCTTTAGACATCCATTTGCTGGAATTACACTTCTAATACAAAGAGACAAAGACTGATCCAATCCTACAGATTTTTCAGATCGGATGTTCTCTACTGGAAACGTAATATCATAGCAAAGCAAGTGCAACAAGGTAAAAGAATTTCTTACTGGGAAATTGGCTTTCCGTAATTGCCATGTAAATGCGAGATACAATTTAATAAGAGTTCCGGTCCACGCCGCATTGATATTTTCTTTCTGTATTTTTTTGCAGTAGTATTTGCATAAGCCAAGGAAAGAAGAAATAAATAAATATTTATTTAATTTAATTTGTTTGATTTAATTTAATTTATACTTATTTATGTAAAAATATGGGTTACCAAAATAACCTGAAATAAATGTTTTAAGGGTCCCGGAGCCAAAATGGCAAAAACGGAACACTTATAGTTTCGCCATATCTGTCTGTCTGTCTGTCCGTCCGTCCGCGGCTTTGCTCAGATACTATCAATGCTAGAAAGCTGTAATTTTGCACAGGACTTATCACGTACACACGCGAGTAATATTTACCTCGACGTTTCGGCAACATTACAGTGGCCGTGGTCACGAGTAGACTGAAGTGTGGGGTGTCAAGTCTGCCTAGCAGGCCGAGTCCTTCGAACTAACCGCACTTGATCACAAATAGTACCGGCACTCGTATCACTTCAGTCTACTCGTGACCACGGCCACTGTAATGTTGCCAACATCGAGGTAAATATTACTCGTGTGTGTTAGCGTGATAAGTCCTGTGCGTGGTATTTTGACTATGAGTGAAAATCACGAAAGGTTAAGACGTTATACTAAAGTACTGTGCAAATATTTATGTATGTTACAAATATTTACTAGGTTTTAGAAGCGAAAACGTATTTCATCTCTACATAATAAAAGTTTTTCAATAGGAATAAGTATGAGAGCACAGTTCGCAGTTTAAAGATCGGGGTTTGAGATATCCATCATCCATCCATCCCAGCCTATACGTCCAACTGCTGGGCACAGGACTCTCAGAACAAGAGGGCTTGGGCTGTAGTCCCCACGCGGGCCCAGTGCGGATTGGGAACTTGACACGCACCAATAAATTGCTTCGCAGGTTTTTGCAGGTTTTCCCACGATGTTTTTCTTAACCGTAAATAAAATCTCGTGGTAAATTTCAAATGTAATTCTGCACGTGAATTTCGTTTGAGATATATCCATGCTTAAATGCCTAATTAAGGGTTTGTTACTAGTACTAGAGAACCCTGAAGAGTTTTAATAAATTCAAATTTAAAAAAAAATATCAAATGATTTATTCAGTAAATAGGCCGCAATGGGCACTTTTAAACGTCATTTTTTTTAAACTACCAGCGCTTTCGGAAAGACCATCATTGCCAAGAAGAATGCGCCGCAAGAAATTTGGCAGAGAGTAATTTTTTCATAATAATATAATTACAAATAAAATACTTAAAAACTATATTATAGAATATATAATTAAAGAAAAAAAATACAAAAAATAATAATAATAATAAAAATACAGGGATGTATGGGGTCCCTTAGTTACAATACTAAACACTAACTATATCTAAACTATATCTACGTTCAGTGGAAGTGTATAATGCTTTCACCGTCATAAATTTTAAAATAATAATAACAATAATTTAGTTCTGAATAGTGGGAGGTTTAAATGGACGTCGCTCACAAACCTAGTTTCGTGGAAAACATTAATATGTAGGTTAGTGCAACAATAAGCTAGCGGTAATCAATAGAGTACTGCAGGCCGAATTGGGTCTATGATGGTTTATAGGTTGTACTAGAACGGCCATGACATGAGTACCTACAATGAACTAGATTTTGTAGGTACAATGTAGTTTTTTTCTTAACAAGTTAATTAAATCACTTCTTCCTCTATGACTATATTTTTCAATTGGTCGATGAATATCGGTACTTATATTATAGGTAAATGCGAAAGTAACTTTGCCTGTCTGACATCTCTTCGCGGTTAAACCGCTTAACCGATTTCGACATAAATTGGTATGAAGTGAGATTGAGACCCTGGGAAGGACATAGGTTTTTAATTTAACCCGGAAAACTGTACAATTTGTGCGATAAACGAATTCACAAACGAAGGCAAAAGCTAGTATACTATACGCCTTTATTAATGACCAGGGGCTAGGGTAGCCTTTTATGAGCTAGGGTAGTCTTTCAAAATACAAGTTACACTTAATGTTCACAAAGGAATCAACACTCAAACCGACATGGGTCGCACGGGCCGACAGATATTGTGTGACGAAGAAAATAGGAACACGCGCTATCTAGATGGCGGTGGCTAAGATAAGAACCCTTTGAGGTTTTCATAAGCTTTTGTCGGAGCTCTCAAGTAAGATTACATAATACGATCATTTTCTTCACAGTGTCTTCAAAATTACTACAAATACAGGTTGACTCCTGAAGTTAAGTGGTGATTTTTTTGTTGAGTGATGGTGATTTTTTTCTTACACTTTACGTCTAGATTACACATTTATACATAAGAATATGCAAAATTTTGCAAATGTTTTAATTATAATTAATTAACTACATTAATTATTACTATTTTTGCAGGTGGTAGGACCT
>NC_133483.1:6293469-6297650 GCF_025370935.1 Choristoneura fumiferana | reverse complement strand
GGTTACGAAGGCTTAGACTACTGTTTTATATAGTTTTAATTTGCTCGTAATTTGAGGCAACTGTATCGTTTATTACCTAAAGGAAGGAAGGCACTAGAAATAAATCATATAACCTTACCAACGAAAAGTTGGAGAACCCGCGACTTTGTCACTTCAAATTCAATATCTTAAAAACGGCTAAACCGATTTTGATAAAACATGTCTAAGAACCATCGCTAGAAAACCTGCTTTCATTTGAAAGCATTATTATTTAATAATAAAAAAACTCATTCAAATCGGTCCACCCGTTTTAATAGCTACGGTGCCACAGACAGACAGACAGACAGACATACAGATACACAGACACAGACAACATAGCGGTCAAACTATAACACTTCTGTTTTTCTGTCGGGGGTTAAAACTTTCCTGTTTTTTAAATATTATATAACTGGTCGTTTATAAAGTTATCGTCAAAATAAATCAATGTGACTGATCACGGAGAATGAACGTTTGACTAGGTTTTGACATAACAAAAAACTTCAAAGTATTTTTTAATGCATACAAGAGTTTATTCAGAGACTAGCTATAATTAAAATAAATAGTTGTTTGATTGTTTGGATTTCTGCAACAATACTTACTTACCATCATGAGTCATTCTATGAGTAGTCCGAGAAACCATACAATTGGGTAGGTACCTATTGTGTTTGCATAATGTACACAGGTGTTGTACTTCGCTTCCCTTCTTTTGCTATGCTAGTAAAACAAAGCAAAAAAATTGTAAATAATTCGTTTCATACCGAGAAACATCTCTAATTAGTCAAAATACCACGCACAGGACTTATCACGCTAGTAGACCCACGTCTACTCGTGACCACGGCCACTGTAATGTTGCTGAAACGTTGAGGTAAATATTACTCGTGTGTGTTAGCGTGATAAGTCGTGTGCGTGGTATTTTGACTATGAGTGAAAATCACGAAAGTTTAAGACACTCTAATTAGTAACGCTGTGCGAGTGGGTAGATAGTTTGCAAACGCCAACATTTAAATATTCATTTGGAAAATTCATTCATAACTACGCCTACTTAGGTGTTCTGAGTACCTACCTACGAATTATCAACTTAAGATCGTCTGTGTAATATAGTCCAGGAAACATAAATTGACAATCTGTAAGCTTCACTAAGCACAGAACAAAGTTACCTACCAATTCATATTTATTTTCCTTAACTAAGTATAAGTGGCACCTCGTAGTACCTTACCTACTATCTCCACCATTGGAATTTTTTATTTATAACCCCCGACGAAAAAAGAGGGGTGTTATAAGTTGACCGCTATGTGTGTCTGTGTGTGTAGTAGCTCCGTAGCTCTGAAACGAGTGGACCGATTGGATTTGAAAGCAGGTTTTCTAGCGATGGTTCTTAGACATGTCTTATCAAAATCGGTTCAGCCGTTTTTGAGATATTGAACTTTGAAGTGACAAAGTCGGGGGTCTTCCAACTTTTTGTTGTAAGTATAGGTTACTTTCTTCTTTATACCTAAAAGCAGAATTGAATGGTGTAGTGAAGGTAAGTTGGACGATTTAACCGGTCGTCTGTCTGGAAAAAAGTTTTTCGTGATTCGAAAATTAACTAAGTATACAATGGTATCTAATGTTCAATCTTTGGATTAAATTTACTATGAGTCGCAAATATAATTATTTACCTACCGAGCGCCAAAGGTGGTAGGTAAATTACGCTATTGTAGTAAATTCGTGCCATTGACGCCAACGTCGGCTATTGCCGTTCAAACGTTTTATTGATAAAAACTCAGAGATAAAAACGTTGAATAAAAGAACCCAAAAAATTTACTTTTTTACATTTGTATTATTGCTTCGTTCGTCACGTACACGGATCACTCACGTATTTATAGCAGAGATATGCCGGACATGTTTCGAACTAATCCGTGGTGGGTCCTTGTTAATTGTTGTGGTTGTCGGTTGTCTACCGCATATCGGATTTTTATACTATTTTTTTTAAATGGTGACCATAAAATAACCGTTAGACTTGGTCAAAAAGTTCTCGGTTAAATAATTACCTCTTATAAGCTTCGGGTCTAGATTACCGTAGCATATATTTCTATTTGTGTGTTACCTGATTAATAAGATGTTATGTTACATGTTTTAGTTTTTGAAACTTACCAAAAAGCGAGGCTGGTGTTCGTACAAACTATGGCGGAGCTAGCAACTCGGGCGACCAACGTGAAGTGCTTGGAAAGTGTTGGTGTTCTAGGTTTGTACTGCTATGTTACTGCTAAGCTACCCCTCGTACCTCAAAAGGAAATGACTGGACCCTTATAGGATCACTTTTTTCTCCGTCCGTTCATCCGTCCGTCTGTCTGTCAAGACCATCTCGGAAACGCGTGACGAGGCGCGTATCGAGAAAAAAAACTTTAACCTCCTAAGTCCTCGCGTACCTACTTTATAAAGGATCAATTAACACTAAGAATAACGGCCGAATGTACTTTATAATGTACAAATTGTTCATTGAATAAATAATTCTAAGATTTTTTAAATAATATCCAAAATAGCAAAGCAGGTCAACCACGTCTAGATCTTAAGCACTAAGTTTGTTAAAAAATGTCAGTACTCAAGAGATTAAAATCAAAGGCACCAACTTGCGGCTGTCCTAGAAATTTGAATTATTTTATGAAGGTAGCTCGCTTATAGCGAGAGAGGTGAAAATCACCCTCTTTAAAACTTATTGCCAAACATTGTACACGTGCAGCCTGTGGAGCGATTACACCAAGAAAACCTATAGGTAATGCTCTGCGCGTCCAGTACAACAACGCCTTCAGGGGGTTGTTGGGGCTGCCCTGGCGCTGCAGCGCGTCGGGGATGTTCGCTGCGTGGAACACGAGCGGCTTCCAGGCCGTGCTGCGCAAGCGCGTGGCGTCTCTGTGGGAGCGCGTTCGCCGCAGCACCAACTCCCTCCTGAGGGTGGTGGCAGCAAGGGCCGACAGCCCCATTATAGCTCATTGGATGTCTTTGCACGTAAAATCCAATGAGCATTTCGTTTTTCACTAACATAATTTTTAAGTCTCATTGTTACTAACATATATGTATATGGATATTTAATTGCTCAAAAGTTTGTATCTGAAATAAATAATGTCATTTTCATTTTTTTTTCATAGCACAATCAATAAGAAAAGTCTGAAAATCATAATTTTTTATGTCTGACTGCCTGTCTATGTCAATAAACCATCTAAAGTAACCCCACACTGCGTAGGTAGGTACATTTTGCTTATACCTCTGGATATTCATAAACACCTACAAATTTGTAGGTACGGAAGCCTCGGTGTGCGAGTCCGACTCGTACCTGGCCGTTTTTTTTTGTTTTTCAGAAGTCCGTCATTCCACTACATCGAACTGTTCCCAAAGTGGGAGCACACTTGGACGTGTGACTGTCAATTCATTTTGTATGGGGACTGTGAACGTGTTAAACCCTTGTTGCGGCGCATAAGTACAATAACACAACCTGTCATTTTGTCGCTTGTCGTTCAAAGGCCGCCAAAGGCGTGACTCGCCAAGGGCACCTAGATGGCTGAAGCCAGCTCTATACCTAACCTACCTACTGTGCAGGTATTATGCCTGAAGACCGAAGTCCGAAGGAAGAGCGTCGGAAGTTGTATATTAATCGTCCGAGTTGAGAAACTTCGAAAGCGTAGCAGCAGGGCTACTACGAAACTCGAAGTTCGTGTCGTGCGGTCCCTCTTACAACTTATACTATTTAATACGAGAGCGAGAGGGACGGTACGATACGAACTTCGAGTTTCGTAGTAGCCCTGCAGGATTGGGTTGGAGTTTCTATACTTGCTCACTAGATGGCGCTAGGAGTCGCTACACCCGCCCCCTGTTAGAGCCGGTCCCACTTGTCGGGTAGGTATCCGATCAGTTTCGTGTCGTATTGTCACTTATTTCTATAGAAAATCAGTGTCGGACACGTATGAATAGCTTCATATAAATGTTCTGCCACTGGAACATCCGATTTAAATCCGAAACCGAACCAGCTCTTACGAATCAACTCTCGATCGACCTACACATTTGAGTGTTTTGCAGAGCTGCTCCGCCCCCTACTGTCGGACACTTGCAGCACGGTCCGGCAGTGCGCCGTGGTGGCGGCGGCGCGGCTCGCGGAGCACGACGAGGGAGTCGCCAGGCAGCTGCTCAAC
>NC_133483.1:6264206-6293369 GCF_025370935.1 Choristoneura fumiferana | reverse complement strand
TCTCATTTGTGGTAGTTTTTATTAAATTACAGATAGAGGCTTTATTTCATCCCTCATTGATATTTTATAATGAAAGATGAATGAGATACCGTCTGCGATTATTCGAACAAAACAAACAGCATTAGATATCTGTCAAATAAAATCTATCAATGAGTAGTGGAACAGGCCCTAACTCTGCTAAGATTATCTGATAAAACTACAATAATGTACACTAAATACACATTAAATACTCAAAGTAAACCTTCTTGTAGCCATTGTATAGCACTGACCACTTAGCAGCTTAAATCAAGTAGTAATGTATTAAAGGTATTTCTGGGATTACACATGTACCTACCTATAAATGTCTAATGAGAGTCTGAAGAAACGATGAGCATTATTCCAGTTTCATTCAACATTAGAGAAATCATTTGCAAAATGGTTTTCTTAGTTGTAAATTTTCTGTTACCTACGATAATTTTATATTAAATAAATGGCACACAAGTGACAATTTCAGTAAAGCGACTTCTTAGCGAATTCAAAATTAAGCAACCGTGAGAATGATTTTTTCACCATTAAAAATACTGAGCGGCAAAAATCTGGCCCTCAAATGTATGCAGAAATAGGTAATTTTGTATGTAGGGTGGGCAAATTTTGTGCCGTTGAGTTTATCTCTAATACCTTTAATCTCTATCTCTAATACCTACAATTGGTCTCTAGGACATTTCCCGCACAAAAAAAGTTAGGGACTAACGTAGTCTCTAGGACGCGTGACGGGTTAAACGAGCAATTGTTGTATATAAAATCAGAATTTCGGAAACGGCTCCAATGATTTCGATGAAATTTAGTATGTAACTTATTTTCGATCTAACTTGGTCTTATCTGTGGGAAAACGTTTATGAACGAGTTTTAGCACGAGCAAAGCTCGGTCGCCCAGGTACTAATTTGCCTAACGGGGCATCATTCACACAGAATTGTTCGCGTCTTTCCTATTGACATGACAACAAAATGTACTTAGTGTGTAATTTTTGGGAAGTTTTATGCGTTTGCATACGGCATCTCGTCACTACTTTGAATAAATCTCGTATCTCAAATCAATACGTCAACAAATTTGACCCTTAAAACAATGTTCATTAAGTTCACTCGGAAAGATCATCGATTTTGAGATACCAACTTTTCATTCAAAATACAATATACTCGTACAATGACTTCAAGTCATTAACTTCATATGCAAAGTCACTTTAGTTTCTAATTCCTAAAACGATGATTCTGAATTACTAGCTAGATGAAATAATGAGGGCTATCGTTTTTTGTCTCACTCGATGGCGCACTGTTGCGTGAGGTTTTTAAGTATGGCTTTCAAAGTCTGGTTGTTACGGGAGTGAAAACAAAATTTAGATTAAAATCATATTTAATACACCTTAAAACCGTACCATAAAAATATCGAGCATGCTACAGTGTTGCATAGTCCCCGTTCTGTTCGGAAAAAAGGGAGGACAAAGGTTTCCGAAACACAAAACTGTCTCAAAACACAGACATTCATTGCCCCGGAGCGCATATTTGCCATAATTAATTTCAGATATTGAAAAATATTCACAAAATTATTCTAATTATAAATAAACCCGCGTAGCGCACCCAAGAACTATGAGTATTGACATTTCGGAGACCTCACGCTACACTAGCGCCTCTAGTGGCGACTTCATACGCGATAGCCCTCATTTGGCATCGTCTATAATATACATGCCACTTAGAACGAAAGGGGTTGGACCGTAAACATTTAGTTGTATTTTACTTAGCTTCCATTTGTACGTCCTTGTTAAATGAAATTTAATTTTAATTCAACTAATAACTCGCTTGAAATTTTGAAGTTCAAGCTGACTTGTTAAAGCTCTCACAAGCTCGAAACGAGCGAACTTTCGAGAGTTCCGACCACGATTACAGTACCTGGCTGATAATTCTGGACTGGACGTTTCATACTACTTGAAGAACTCACCTGTGAACAAAAGAAACTCAAATTAGTAGGTATACACTATACCAATATTAGTATGTACTATACGCTTATACAATAATTAGCATACGCTTATCCATTTATTAAACACAACCTAGTATTAACCTAGCAGCGTTCTAGTTTGTTGTGGTTAAAAACTTGCAAAGTATTTTTCAACCACTTACTGGTATTTGATTAAGCTGAAACTTGGCTGAATATAAATCTGGTTTTAAAATTTTGGTGATTCGGCCATTATGGTTTGCCGTAGGAAGAAAATCTTCAACAGCTTATGGTATCGACTTGAAACTTGGTACGGATATCTAGTTTAGATGACATTTCAAAATAAAATTCAATTTGAAAATGTTTTATTTTACCCGAAGCTCCGAGGCGGTAACGTTTCATGTGCTCTGCCTACCCCGTTTGGAAATACAGGCGTGATGTTTGTGTGTGTGTGTTATTTTACAAAAGCTCATCAATCATGAAAATAACAATATTTTTGTTTTTGTGTATGACAAAGGCAAATATGCAAGTGACAAATAAAGGCAGACGTATTTCAACGCATTCGTTGGCAGCTGTCAAACCCAAGACTTCATCAAGTGTCACAAATGTACATGTGGGTTCAAATACCTGCAAAATTATTATATCAACACTGGGCGAAAGTTTCAAAAATGCACATAATACCTATATGTGTACTGAATGTGTTAAAACTTGAGTTTATTCATAATACGTTTTATTTAAGTCTTAACTTTAAGTCTGAAGTCGGAAGTATGTCACGATGGCTGTCAAGGAAATAATTATGAAATGAATTGTAAGATTTTAAAGTGACATCACAATTCAATGTTGTCCACCTGAATCGGTGAACTTCTTGATAATTCACAAAAGTACAAGGGACACTCAGCTTTCAAAGGCGTTCTTCGTGTTCTTGTAAACAAAGCGGGAGCGCATTCTTAAGTGGACTGAGCGAAATAGACACTAGGTATATCTTCTTTAGTGAGAACATAAAACGCTGCACTGACCTGACATCTAATTCTACGAGCGTAGGTTTGATTTGGTAAAATTATGCAAATTTTGATAAATTTATTCTCAAAACCATCTTTTAATGAAATTTTAAAATTGATACTAAAATACATTCTGGCGTTAAAGTTCAAGAAAGAAATACGTTTTTGAGGATTTAGTTTCTGCATTCAAAATTTTTCACACATTTATTTATAATTTGGCTTTGATCGACTTGTACTTGTAGGTACTATTTTGTATTCCGTATGAATAATTTAATCTACGTGATAATTTAAACGAGCACTAGCATGACGGGAGAAAATGTCCCATCTCCCACTGTACCTATGTTTCACCATCCATCTCTCGACGCCTCGTTCGCGAATGTCTCAGTAATTGCTCACGTACCTACATCTTTATAACTGTCTCTAGTTTACTAAGTGTTGTTAGGATATCGTAATTAATTTTTGACCTGAATTACCTTGGAGTGTTGATCGATTTGACAGTCATTTGGTGTCGGTTGCCAGAAAGTTTTGGAAGATTAAGTGCCTACCTACCTACTACTTATAGACGGTGAATATTACGAAAACCTTTATAAGTAGGTACTTTCTGAAATGACTGTTGTTGCTAATACAAAAAAAAAAACCGGCCAAGAGCGTGTCGGACACGCCCGAAATCGGGTTCCGTCTCCGTGGCCGTTACGAAAAAATTAAGTAATATTTTTTTAAGAATTTCGTATTTTTTAAGAAATATTCCAAGTTTAGGTATATTTTATGCTTTTGGCTGCTATTTACTCTTAAACGACTAATAATTCTCAAGAAAACTTAACCGTTATAGTTTTTCTTGTAAGTTTGATATATTTACTACCATCCTGAATTTTTCCACCCAACACCAAATCACTGAATCGAAAAATAGTTTTAGCAACGGCTTATCCAACGATACCCCACACTACAAGACTGGATGCTGGATGAGAAAACAAAATCACCCCCACTTTACGTCCATGGGAAGTACTGTAAAAAAATTGTTTTTTGTATTTTTTATTGTACCATTTTGTTGGCATAGTTTATATTATAGTTTTATGCAAAATTACTGCTTTCTTGCATTGATAGTCCCTGAGCAAAGCCGCGAACAGACAGACAGACACGGCGACATTATAAGGGTTCCGTTTTTGCCATTTGGCTACGGAACCCTAAAAATGACATGTCGAAGGTTTTTGTAAGCGAATAGCATTAATCTGATAAGAATGGATATTATTGAAATATATAATAAGTAACTGAAAACTCGTAATAAAAAAAAGTTAATGTTTTATAAACCTAATTCGAATAAAAAGTCCACACAAGTATCTAAAAATACGGAAACAATAGTTACGTAAATATTCAAAATATTATAACACGAGCGAGGCGCTTTGTCATACGGAAACCCAGTGAACTGATTTAAACCAACGCAATCTTTCAGTATTTTTTTAGATCACTCAAAATCAACCGTTAAATCTGTTTACCTCCCGCATTGTCTGAAGCATTTTAATTTAGGTCTTCACAATGGTTCATTTGTTATTTAAAGTGTGAAAAACTTGACAGAACTAAATATACTTCGGCAGTAGGTAGTTTCGAATTTCTCGTTCTGAGTGAATCACGGCTATATAAAACGCTAGACTATAGAATGGGCAATGCCTTTTTTTGAAAAACTTAATAAATTTAAATAAATTTACTTGCAGTTTATTATTACAAGTTCTTGCTCAGGTTTAACCATATATTTAACAGGAACGGGTCAAGAGTTTCACGTTCATGAACGTATATTGCATGGGCTATAAACGAGGTAGCTCTGTTTTGCATAAACGCACATTAAAGTGGACTACTTCAAAAGGAAAAGTACATACTTGGCGTTTTACTTAGTAATTACCATGACTAAATGCAAATGAATGCGGCTCTATCGCTAGCTGGTTGTATTATCATGTCTTCGTATAAAGTATTTCATTTTGAGTATAGATAATATTTGAGCATCTGTTTTCGTTTTTAATGGATTAAATTTACATAATAAAAACAAGTTTTTGTTAAAAAAATATTTTTTAATACAAACTTTTTTGCTGGCTGAATTTAATCCGTAAATCCGACCGCTGGAAGGGGATCAAAATTTCCTTGGATAATATAAAGCATAATAGCTTATAAAATATATTCTTCCTTGTACTTATAAACTAAATTATTAAACTGTTTTACAATCTCATAACAAAACTTCAAAGTTTTGAAGTTCTGAATCTAAGTGTTTATATCATAAGTTTTTTGTACTGCTTTACGGTGTGCAATAAAGAATATTTGTATTGTATCGTATTGTTTTGTTGCAAGCCACAGTACATTTTTAAAGTAATATAATTTAATTTTACTTTGAAATATTATTAGGAAACGAGTTTGCCTACCTTAAGCTTAAGTATACTAGGAATGACACACAAAATATATAATAAGCTGCCAAAAGAACTGGTGACTATTACTGATGACAAATTGTTCAAATGTTCATTATTTAATTTGCTCGTAAATAAAACTTATTATTCGATAAATGAATACTTGACTGACATGAACTAATAACAAATATAATTATAATGGAATTTAATTTTGATATAGAAATTGTAATTCTTTGTTTTTGTAACTTTGTCATTGTATTTATTGTGATAAGTGAGCATGCTGCATGCTATAACTATTGCACGTTATTTGTACGCCGCTAGGCAAAGCATAGTGAAACAAATTAATGTAAACCTAAAACCTGTATAAACCTATGTTTTGACAAATAAATAAATTCTAATTCTAATTCTAAGCTTTGTCGTCTTGTGCAAAATAAAACCACTGAAATATGATTTTATGTAACCACAGTTTCAATTTATACTTTTTGTAGAAAAGCTTCTTGAAATACTTTGTGCAGGCGAAATAATATGAAGAGTCATTGTTTATCACAGTCGATAATATGTACCAAAATTATTGGTTCTTGTACAGTTTTATAAAAGTGTCTTAAAATATATCTGGTAATGTTTCACGGGATGTTTATGTTAGTTAGTTTTACTAAATACGTTTACTGCAAAGGTCTGCCATCTGAATTTTACTCAAGATGAAGTCACCCCTTTCACGCCGTACTCATTAAACATCTATTGTATACACAAACACTTTTAATTTAGGCAAATAAAAAATGTCGTAACAAACACTCGGTATCAATACAATATTCTATGCAACTTAGTTAGACAAGGTTGTCTAATCTGAATTAGAAGTTAGTTGTTCGCCACACGAATACTTGTAATAATAAAGATTGATGTATGGTTTAGGGGCACTTAAAAAACGCTGAAGCCAAACTTTGATAGCTGTGTCGTGACCTAGTACCACAAGGTCTAAATCAGTCTGAACATATTAATTGCGGGGAAATACGTCAACAAAGAGGTCAACAACAGCAAGATTACCGTTAATATGGTACTGTAGTAAACATTTAGTGTGAGTTATAATCATAATTATTAATTTGCATAAAAACACGGTATCAGTTTGGTGATATAAAGGAAAATATAGTTTCACACTTTTGTCACAATGTGACATGCAAATATTAATTTCATTTAGGTATACTTATTTAGTACGACTTCTACTCTGTTTTCAGTATTAAGCTGATATAATTATAATAATAAAATTCAAATCAAATCATTAAAATCAGTATCATCTCTGTCTTTAATTCTGTTTTGTAACATTTTATTTTCCTAGTTATCTTTTCGTTTTTAATAGGTTTTTGTTATAGAGCTATGATTGTTGTGAGGAATAAAACTTCTATCTTTCTAAAGTATTTAACTAAAAGATAACGATGCAATGCAGAGAACGAGTTCGTTTAAGAAAGAGATGCACGTCATACCTGATGGGATAGTATCTAAACGCTACAGATAATTTTATTATGCTTAAGCTAGCAATACATAGATAGCCCAGACTGCATAACGAGTGCAGGACTAATCCTACCCTAATAGCGCAATTTGATGGTTTAAGTAATAACCTACCAACCTTTTCATCCTCTGACAGTTTGTCTCAAATCTCGAATAACTGTTGTTATTTGGCCGTAAAGCGACCATGTCACTCTTAATTAAATTAGATTGTCTTACTGCTCTAGATATCAGTCAATTTGAATCCATTGGCATACCACTTAAGTTAAGATAATAACTTTAACCTAACCTACGTCATAAGCTCCCTTCGTGTTACCTTCCTGATACGCCCGACGCCTTGTTCAATGTAACCTTTTTACCATAAGGGTAAGGATGATATATCATTTACTCCCCTCCCTGTTAACTACGGTTTGTCCTGGAATAATAGATGATACAACAATGACCATGCCCCTTTATAGAATGAAAGGAATTATATATACAACCAATCTCTAAATATCTACAGAATTTATGGACATTTTCGCTATCCCGACTAACTGGGGTAAATAGGTCAAATCGCACAATGGGTAGGTTTACTTAAATTATTATCGATTAGCCCATTTCATTGGAAGTTTTGATTATTGGTGCTATATTACATGGCTATTTTATGTATTATGTTTAGTTAGATACTTCCTTAGGTCATACGAGTATGTCAATATAGCACGGAAAGCAGATGGCCGTGGGGACGAAAATAGCCTTCTCGGGTAGACCGCGGATCATGCAAGCGCAGCGTATGACGTTAACACCAACGAGATGCTATTTTATGTATTATGTTTAGTTAGATACTTCCTTAGGTCATACGAGTATGTCAATATAGCACGGAAAGCAGATGGCCGTGGGGACGAAATGTTCTCGAATGGAGACCGCGGATCAGCAAGCGCAGCGTATGACGTTCACCAACGAGATGGATGGATGGCATGGCTTGGTTAAAGCCAGTAGCGGCTTTAGGGTGCGGTGGGGTGACCGCCCAGGGCGCTGGCCTTAAAGGGGCGCCTGAAGTCTATACCTTCTAGAAAATTCCCAAAATTTTGGGGCGCCGTGGAAATCTCGCCCAGGGCGCTGGAAGTGCTAAAACCGGCACTGGTTAAAGCCACGGGTTCACGGTGAATGCAGGCGAAGCAACTGGATACGAGTATATATGGCCAACATGGACGTGCTACGGCTCATATGATGATGAGATACCTACATATATTTCCTTAATATAATCCTAAGTAATGTGAAGTCATATTATGTCGATGTTTTTCATAGATTTTTCTTAATATTTGTAGTATTTGAAATGTGGACGTATTTCTTAAATGCAGGTAAAATATTGATAATAGGAAGGCTTGCAAGCATTGGTGGAGTTTAAAAACTGAGCCAAGCAGAACATGCACGCATTCTACCCTGCAAAAATACTACATATATAACTGAGACAGCATCTAAGGACAAAAAACAATTTCACAAATTGACACTAGATGGCCGAACAATCCACAGGCTTGCATTTGAGTATGACTCTAACTTATTGGCTTAAATAGCGTTGGAAAACGCTGCAATTTCTCTTCAGATTATTTATGCAGCCTGCAATAGAGTATAAGGCTAGATATTCGCTGGTGTAGTTACTGTTTAAGTATTTGTACTAAGCTTTATGCTGTCGGTCATAATATCCCTTTCAAAGTCTGATATTATAGAAGAAAGTATATTTCCTATCAGCTCAATCCAAAATGGTGTTCGGTAATTACATTTGAGGAATTGATTTATTGAATAAGAAACTAAAAGAATAATTATATTTCAGCTATAACTTGAGCTATTTATTTTGCTCTATACGCCAAAAATCCATAAAACATTGAAGTACTTACAAATACGTTGTTATAAAATTATCCTTTTGTACGTTTATTTCGATTCTTTATTTTTTACTCAGTGTCTGGTTACTAACGAGGAAATTTTAATACGTCTGGCTTTTTAATTGGGATGTCCCAATTTTTGACAATATGTAATAAATCGAAAACCATTTGGAGAAATAGGCTTTGTGAAGCGTTTTCAGAAATCAGATTCCAAAAATGTGATAAACTGAATTAAATAAACAAAATTTGAGTAATGACCCTCATTTGACCCCTGCAGTGTTTCGTCATAAAGGCAGTTGTAAAGCAAGTCTACACTCTTAAGCAAATTGACAGTTTGAAATGTTGCTACCTTGCTTATAATAGCAAAGAGTGACAAAGATAGAACTTTAATCACATGATGTGCACCCGGCTTTAAACAGTTGTCATTTATCGTAAAGTCCGAAATGTATACGAGTATTTCCAATGTAATTTTACAAATTAAATTGTTCAATATAACAAATTCATGAATTCCTATCCTACAATATTGTGTACAATAAATACTTACTAACATCCAAGACCGATATTAAATTCACTCATTACAAGTAAATACAAAAGAATTTAAATAACAGATTTAAATAAATATATCTATTTACTATCACACCATTAAACAAACAGGAATAATCGAAGCTAAAAGAAGAAACATAAATAAAACTATTGTCAATTATTGAATTATTGTCAAATTTTAATGCCACAGATTATGTTATGTATGACCTGAATTTTTCTAGGCAATGGAAGTGGCTGTCTCACTGTGACGTCATCCAGCGTATTTCGTAAAAAAATATAAAAAATTAAATACTGATCCAAATTAAAAAACAATGAAAATGGTATCTTAAAATATCCTATTCTTTCCAAAAATAAAATAAAAACTATAGGTTATTTTTTTTTGGTGCATCCCAATTGGTTGCGATAAAATATTATTTTTAGAGTCTAGTACAAGTGGATAATAATGTGATGCTACATTCAATTTGAATAGTCATTTTTGTAATTTTATTACCGTCCATATTTTGTTAATCAAGCTCGTTTTGCACATTTTCTGTTACAGTAAGTATAATTTATCTTTGCATTTATAATAAAATTTATTTAAACAATTTTAAGTTTAATCTACGATAAAAACTACGACATAATAGCGTGATAGACTGAAATAACTGCCTAATGACTGTTCACAGAATTAATTTAACGATACATTTATATTTCAGGATCCGCCTTCCCCTATTGTATTTTGACCTACACTTGGCTCTTCCACGATAAAGCCCAATTTAATAACACCCAGAAAACAGAGAGAAAAAGTGACACGGTTGCTTTTCATACAGATTGAGAAACTTGGCTAACCTAGATGTGTGACCTGTGTTAAAATCTATCAAGCAGCTTTGTCCGCATCACGTGCCAAACATATAGACATACTGAAATACATTAGTTTCTGGCAGCATACGATGTAAAAAAAATGAAAAACGCGCAACCGACACGATGCAACGCCAGACATTCCATGTTCCATGAAGTCCCAGAGTTATTATCTAATGCATTTGAAATCGCAATCGTTTTCACCAGTTCCTTCTGTCAAACGGTATAGGATGAGGGTGGAAAGAGACAGTGAATGTGACCGCTAGCGCCCACGCGTTAGACAAGACGGCCTCAGGTCACAAATATGCAGCAAGACTTATCGCCCTGTTTCAGCCAGAACGTTGTCGTGATGCGACAGGTAGGTTAACTTGGGTTTTGCATTCGGAATTTCAATGCGAACACAGTGCATTGAACTTTAAAGAGGTATACCTGTTTCTACATAGTGAAAAGGCTACCCGTTATCGTTACAGCTTTAGAGCTATGGGTAGCATAATTAAGTTGCTGTTTCTGTGGTAGCTTATATAAATGTTTCTCTAAAATGTGCAAGTGGAAGGGAATCGAAAATGTTGATTCTAGAATACTTTACAAGGTGTTAATTAAAGGGAATGTATTTTCTGTCACTTAAATTTAGATTTGTCACTAAACTACGATACCCTAATTATTAACCCCCTTATTCATTTATGTTAATAACAAATAACAAATACAAATGTCGAAGTGACAGATAAGGACAAACGAATTTTAGCGGCCTGTCGTTTATGAATTATATCCCTAATATTAGTCATCAAATGAATCAAATCTGTCTGTAAGGATGAATGTAAACCTGTATCCATAATTTAGGATCAAAATCATCATCAAAATTCGATCACCAAAATAATAGATCTGCCACCTAATAAATAGATCAGTGCCTTAATTCGATGTTTCTTACTATACTACTAAGGCAGGTCTGGTCAGGTACGACGACGAGCGAAGCGAGGAGGATTGTTAGGTAGAACTGCGCCCTCAGTGCGCGAGCCGAGTGAGCGAAGCGAGCGTGCCGCGGCAGCGGCCGGCGAAGTGCCAGAACCGAATATTTTTTGCTAATACTTGTATGATGAATATAAATGTTTGTAGTAGGTACTTGAGTCTTGGATTTTTGTATGTATTTAAGTATATACTCGTATGTATGTATGGCTACCCAATGTTTAGCACCCATAGAACAAACTTTGCTTAGTTTGGGGCTGGGTCAATGGGTGTTATTTGTGAGAAGATATCATTATTATTATTTCGTTAATTTTCAGTTTAATTATTTGATGATAAATATTATTTTCCAGTGATTATAATTAATTTTTAGGAAGCCATTTCTATATTGTTTGGTGATTCAGTTTTAGTGACACCTGATTTAAAACATAGCGTAATTAATTCTACTCTCGATGCTGACCAAACTGTCTAGTCTCTTACCTTATGAGTATTACATGTGATCTTTTGAATTTTATCAAGTATCACCATAGCTGCTACTGCTGTTAGTATCACCATAGCTATCTGCTGAACAGAATCGTGTGTCATTGACAATAATCTTAATTCTGTACACAGTTAGGTAAGTAGGTGCCCGGCCGTGTGTGCACAGGTGATCCTCAATACAGCTTGTAATACTACAAAACAGTCCAAGGTGTCGTAATTTCGCAACTATGTACTATTGTCTTTGCGAATGCGTGTATTTCTAGCAAACACATCGATGTTGAATTCATTCAAGCAAAGTTGAATTGAAAAATCCGTTTTTGGTGCAGTTGGATTTTTAAGGCGTGCTGGCGAAAGAAAGATAAATTTAAAGTCCTAAATGTTACAAATACTGAGGTAGTGATCAAAGTAATTACTAATCGATACTGTAGAAATTTATCAAAAGTATCTTTTTGCAGTTTCATATACATATAATAGAAGTACTGAAAAAAAAAAATGGAAAAAAGTAAGTTAGAATCGTCGGACTGTAATTTTAAAACAAAATTATTTTTTTTGAATCCATGCATTTGGACTTTTCTTACTAACTTTAATCTTGTTTGTTTGTTTATACTTTTTATTGTACAAAAAGGAAATACAAAAATGTTACAAAAAAGTGCTAAGTACAAAGGCGGACTTATCCCTAAAATGATCTCTTTGACAATTTTGCTGTTGTAGCGACAATAAAAATACACGTTGTTTCAGCTGTCTATCTAATTACGGTTCTTGGGAATCCTATGATAGACTGACAAACAAACAGTTTAACGACATCAATATAAGCTTCTATTCGTCACCCTTCTTATACGGAAAATGTTTCAATAAACATCAAAAATGTCAATATATCTCGTAAACGATCTTCAAATATTTACTGGTATAGGGTTAATCTTAATCACGTCTGCAGCACCCTGTATACATTAACATTTAGTTGGGGCTTGGGGCCCCGGTGCAGAGAAGGCAATAAAAGAAAGAGGCAGCTGTCGATAACGACCCTCGTCGCCGTAAACAGCGGCAATTATAGAAATATTGCTACAAACGACTCCGATACTGGAAATGAAAAGGCTTCCCTCCATTGGAATCCCATTTAATAACACTTACTCGTTGCATCTACATGGCTAATTTTCTATTTAGTTCGTTGACCATGTTTTTTTGTTTATTACCTATACTTGGGTTTACTGATATTGCCGTAGTTGCAAATCTTATTCTCAATTGGGATGTCCCAATTTTTGACAACATATAATAAATCGAAAACCATTTGGAGAAATAGGCTTCGTGAAGCGTTTTCAGAAATCAGGTTCCAAAAATGTGATAAACTGATTTAAATAAACAAAATTTAAGTAATGACCCTCATTTGACCCCTGGAGTATCTCGTCACAAAGGCAGTTATAAAACAGGTCTACACTCTTAAGCAAATTGACAGTTTGAAATGTTCCTATCCTGCTTATAATACCAAAGAGTGACAAAGATAGAAATTTAATCACATGATGCGCAACTGGCTTTAAACAGTTGTCATTTATCGTAAAGTCCGAAATGTATACGAGTATTTCCAATGTATTTACCAATTAAATTACTATGTTACAAGTAAATACAAAATAATTTAAATATCAGATTTTTAAAAAGATATCTATTTACTATCACACCATTAAATAAACAAAGGAATAATCGAAGCTAAAAGAAGAGAAATAAAATAAAACTATTTGTCATGGTTCATTTAGGACCCTAAACCGTGCTTGAATTATTGCCAAATTGTAATGCCACAGATTATGTTATCTATGAACTGAATTTTTCCAGGCAATGGAATGTGGCTGGACAGCCACATTCCATTGCCTGGAAAAATTCAGGTGACGTCATCCAGCGTATTTCGTAAAAAAAATATAAAAAATAAATACTTATGCAAATTCAAAATCAATGAAAATAGTATCTTAAAATATCATATTCTTTCCAAAAATAAGATAAAAACTATAGGTTATTTTTTTTGGTGCATCTCAATTAGTTAACATTTGGGTTGAAAATATTAATATTTCCTACTTAATTCTATAACTATTTGTTTTAGTTTCAGTTCTTTTCATTGTCTTAGTAAGTTTATTTAAGTTTAGGATTGTTTTATTTTAATTTAGTTGCTATTTACTGTATTCTGTTGTACAATAAAGTTGTTGCAGTTTAAAATTCAATAATACGATGTATGTAAATATCCTGAATAGAAGAAAACACTCGATGACGGTCAGAATAATAAAGAGCCGCTGGTAAAGGATCTACCAAATGTCGTATCTCATTATTACCTTATTATGTATGCATTTGTTTTGCCCAAGCCCCCAGGTGCCCCGCTTCAAGATTGTTTAGGTATCTGTAAAAACAGACAAAGAAAGACTTGATAAATGACAAGGAATATCACACAGCTAAGTATTGTGGAAATACAAGACAAATTTCTTATTTGGTATTGTGATGTTTTCGTGATTAGAATATATGGAATTACTCATTCAAAATAATTGGAAAATACTTATACATATATGTATCCTTTGAAGTTTGTAAATATAAAAACCTGAACAACGATATTTTCTTGCTTTATACTTTTCAAACCGACATTTTTTGAAGATTTATTTTCGAAAAGTATTTTATTATTACTATTTCATCAATTTGTTTCAAACTAATGTGATACTACTTATTTGACATGTAGATTACTATTGCCAGTTGCTATTTTGGATACAAACCTGGAGTCCGCCGCAATGGTCTCGCGCTTCCCAAGTCATAAATAAGTAATGAGATCCACGTCCTCATTATTTAGTACAAAATTATTCATGAGTATTGAAGTTTCCCGAAGTTTTATACTAGTGCTTGAAGTTAAAAACTACACCCGTTCATTAATTCAGTATGAGCTGCGTTTGGTTGAAAAATGACGTTTTGGTGTCGAAATTGTTCGCAAAATACCTTGTTAGTAAATTGAACCATTTCTATCGCAACCTACTATTAAACGTTGTCACAATAAACGTAATAAGTAATGAAGTGTGAGCAAACAGTGACTTAAAAGCTATAAGTACGTGTACATTTATTGTCCTACCTCGGCCGGTAAGAAAGTTAATTGTTAAAAATGAGTTACTGCAGATATTGAACTTCAAATAAGATTACATTGTATTGTATGGACAGTTTCTAATGTTTCTCGGTTAATTACATTAGGTGTATATGTGGGTCCGATATTGGTTTTAATAGTCGCTCTGGTCGCATTCCTATGATATTGATTAGAGGGATGCGATGCTTTGCCGACTCGAAGGGCGATGGCGGAATGCCTCCTGTGCCTTCAGTACTGGTAATACTTATATCGTACCTACTTTGTAAAAAGCTCATATCTCTATTAGATATGTGAACTAAACTGAACCTTGAAAAAAATTGAGAATAGAGTTGACGAAGTATAATTATCAATTTTGAAATAAGACTTTTTTTAAAGTAGGACAATATGTCGTACTTGATACTTTATTACTCACGCTAGCGAATTTGCCGTTACGCTGATTGTTTTTCCGATAAAACTCTCATATATATTGAGATCTGAATTGATTCGCGAAACTGCCGCCTTCCATCTGGGTACACCTGTTTTATATGTTACGTACTTTTACATTACACCCTATCTGTCTATACTAACCTAACTAAGGTTTTTTTTTTTTTTATACGACTGGAAGGCAAACGAGCAAGAGGGTCTCCTGATGGTAAGAGATGACCACCGCCCATAAACATCTGCAACACCAGGGGTATTGCAGATACGTTGCCAACCTAGAGGCCTAAGATGGAATACCTCAAGTGCCAGTAATTTCACCGGTTCTTAACAGTCAGGAGGGGCCATTTGACAAACTTTCTGTCTTGCCAGGGACCACCAACTGTTTGAAGGTAAAATTAAACGATAAAATTAAAATTGTAAATGAATGAACGTTTGCTCTCGCTACTTGACTGGCGCGTCGTTTTGAATTCGTTGTTGACAAGAAAAAAAAAGACTATGAATCTGAATAGGTCTAGAAGGTTTGATCCTAAAATATATGAAATGAAAACACAGGCTCGGCAGATGATGATGATGATGATATACAAAATAAGGAACCATGTCATAGAAGTTATATTGCAATATTTTCATTAAGTAGGTAATACATCAAAAATATAGCGTAACCACGAGTAAATTGTGCAAACATAGACAGAGTGCTTTCGCACTTTTTGTAATTAAAAAAAAGATGGCATCTTGCCATTTGCAAACATTACAGTTGATATAAAAGAAAGTGTTTGTCTAGGCGGTACGAAATAGGCACGATGACGTGAGTTTCATACCGAATATCACGCTAGCTCAGTCGTTTAAAAAAGTTCGTGAATATTTTAACACTTCAAAGGCGTAGGGTATGTAGGCTTGACAGCCTGGCGTCGCCGGCGGCGTGTGAGGTCTGCTTTTGACTGCTTTCATTTGAAATTCCGTTAAACGTGGAACTGCTAAACGTTAACTGTAAGTTTGCTGAGGTTACATTATAATTAAGTTGTCATATTGACGTGTAATATGGATTTAACTGACGAAAGCTACTACTCCCTGCATCTTAGGCCTATATTAAGCCTACGAGTATAGTGGTCGTTAAACAGCACAGAAGTGGACTACAAGCTTTTAGCTCTGGCGGCCGTCCAAACCCAGAACAGAAGCTTTTATATATGCAGTTAATTCATGTCAATAATCTTCTTAATTTTTTTTTGCTTGGCTCTTTGATAAATAAGAAGAAAGATATCTTTACCCCACGGCAACATTAATGTATCATTAGTCCATTACGATGGAACGGATTTTCTTCTACATTATTCTGTATTTGGAAATATTTCTGCTACGCGCGGTGACTAGTACGAATTAGTTAAATAGGGTAGAAGTTGAAAAGAAGCATGAAACAGCAAGTTTTTGTGATGAAAATAAAATTGGTAAGCGCTTTTAAATTAAAACAAAAGGATTTTCAGAAAGCTTACATGGGTTTAAATTAACAAATTAAGCAAAACCTTAGGATTATGAAGGTTTACATCAGATGCTAAAAAAAGATGCATTTTATTGGCTAATCCAGCCGTGAAGCAGCAGTGCTTGCACTATTGTGTTTCGGCGTGGAGAGTAAGACAGCCGGTGAAATTAATGGCACTTGAGGTTAGTTAGATCTTAGGCCTCTAGATTGGCAACGCATCTGCAATACCCCTAGTGTTGCAGATGTTTATGGGCGGTGGTGATCTCTTATTACCAGGAGACCCACTTGCTCGTTTGCCTTCCAGTCGAATAAAAAAAAATGTCATCCATATTACTAAAAACTATCGATTTATTTTGGCAATGCCATATTTTGAGCTTTATTATCGTTCAAAAGATCGTTTTGTAGTAATATTTTTGGTCTTGCAAGCTTTCTAGAACCCCCGAATAAGAATTTGTGACAATCAACTCAAAAATCAACGATGTGTTTTTCCATATTTGTAATAAAGAATACTTAGTAGTCAAATGCGTAATTTATTGGCTAACCTTCTTTGTCAATTAATGCTTACCTATTTTTTGCTATTTATTGCTGAATTTTTTGCTAAAAATCATTTTAAATTCAAGCCTTTTTGCTAACTGTACCAAATTTCAATTTGATGCCATAATCATTTCAAGAATTCCGTGCTGCGGAGACGATCCTGGCTGGACCACCAGAATTTTACTAGTTATTGTATTGTCATCGAGTTAACAAAACCAAACCTCGAACTTCAAAAGCATATGTGAAGTGAAATAAAAGCTTGTAATTTGTAATAAGTAGAGTATACCAAATTTTATCTTAATCAGATACTAGAAAGTGGTCGAAAAATGATTTGAAAATTTCCAGGACATACATGTGAAGTAAAATGAAATGAATGAAATGATTATGTTTATGTACTAATGTTAATGTCTTTCAAAGCCATAAAATAAATAATATGTTTCATTGTTTACAAGTTATCTATTTATGTAGTCTTATGTATAGTAATAAAGCTGTGTAGTATATCTTTGTAGCGGTCCGAGGGTCACCAACGGTGCTGGCTGAAAATCAGCGCTGGGGTGTTTATTATTAACGCTTCAGCATTATGCTGAGCCAGTGTCCGATTCACAACCGCAATGACACATACTTTCCTACGTGTTGTCTATTTGTACTTAATACTATTGTTGTGTCTTGTTTTGTGAATAAATGTATTTTCTTTCTTTCTTTTCTTTAAATCTTATTAGACGATTGACTATATAACTAACGAGCACAGAACAGATATTCTGAATGATATTCAATTCTCAGTCAAATCATTTTATGTACTCCAAGTGCTTAACTTTATTCAGCGAGAAAAAGCTTTCAACTCAATGGGGCCGTGAATAGCAAAATGTCAAATCGCTTGTTTTACACGCAGTGCCTTTAGGTATTCATTCTGCTCTATTTTACATGAATATTTATTCAAGCTGAGTTAATTGATTTTTATACTGCTACCGTTTTACTGGTCTGGTCCGTTTTATGGTCAAAGAAAAAAGAATGTTACTGGAAACGATAAATTGCAGAAGGAGAAATATGATAGGTCACTTGATACGACACGACAATTTCTTTCTAAACCTGCCGGAAGGAAAAGTAGAAGGAAGACGAGGCAGAGGAAGATCAAGATTGACCTATTTTGACCAGGTGAAGAAGAAAGTGGGTGTCGTTGTCGTGTCGTATCAGGAAGACAAACAGCTGGTCGAAGACCGTGCGGAGTGGCGGTTACCCCACCAACAAGAGCGTAGCTCCTTAATTTAAGAAGACGACCGTTTTACTATAAAGCTTGTTAGAATAACTTATTAAATATATTATAATACTGCAGTTTTTGTGTTTTTTATGGTTTTCTTTCTGCTATTTTCATGCCCACAACCACAAAGTAACTAATAGCAGGTAGTCAATTGTAGCGAATACTCGAGAAGAAAAATAATTATTGAAACTATTGAATGTGGCAAATAATGGGATAACGTACGTTGAAGTAGGATCAAATAATAAATTACAATACTACACTATAATACCTAGTCCCTCTATAAATACTTAAGTGATTATTGCTTGTTATTCTATATCAGTGACTATTCCCGAGAGCTGTTCAAAATTCAACGTTGTTATTCCTTCAAATTAAACTTCAATAACTGGCTTTACTCGGTAAACATTACCTAGTTTATTAATGTAAACCGGCAGAGCTATTTACAATGAATTATAAGACGGTACCTGTTGATGCCGGGATCAGACTTTGAAATTGTATGTATTTAATTTGTACTAGAGTTTACCCGCGGCTTCGCACGCGTAAACTATTCGATCTGGTAGTTGCAATTGAAATTCCGGGATTTTACGAAATTCCCGTGGAAAATCTCAAAATGTATATCGTAATCTTCATTGAGGTGTTGTGTTAGAACAACTATCCCGTGGGAATATTGGAATAAAAGTAGCCTATGTGTTATTTCAGACATCCAGCTATCTACGTACCAAATTTCATGACTCTAAGCCCAGCGGTTGTTATTTCCAGATTTTATCCCTATCCCGTGGGAATATTGGGTTGAAAAGTAGGCGATGTGTTATTCCAGATGTCCAGCTATCTACGTACCAAATTTCATCCAAATCCGTCAAGCCATTTTAGCGTGAAGGAATAAAAAACACACACACACACACACACACACACAAACTTTGGCATTTATAATAAGTAGGATAAGTAAGATTAGTAGGATAGTCAGTCGCCTGCTTATAGATCCAGTGAATAATGTGTTTTCATCGTATCTAGATACTTAAATACATTATTCATTACTTCTGTACAAAAACAGTGATAATAAAAAATCATAAAAGTTTTACGAACACTGTTTCTTATGCATATCTACAAATCTGCAACTGGAGTGCCGAAAACGCCGACGGGCGTCTAATTAAGCTTTCCCTGGATCCCGCTGACGCCGACGGGCGTCTGCTCTGTAGAAGCATCGGCATCGCAGCAAAGTACGTAATCTGGCGCGCGGAAATGAATGGGTTAAAGAGCTTTACAGACTGCAATCCAGGATAATGAATAGTTTTCTTTTTCCCTGAATGACAACACTGGAAATTCGAACTTGTGATTTTATTTTGCATAATATACAAAATGTACACACCCAATATCATATTTTCTCAAGGTTTTCGCGATTCCCATGGTCAAAGAATCGAATTGCTTTAAAATTCCAGAGAAATAATGCGTTGTTTGGGAGAAACGTGTACCATAAAAATATCGAGCATGCCACAGTGTTGCATAGTCCCCGTTTTGTTCGGAAAAAAGGGAGGACAAAAGTTTCCGAAAGACAAAACTGTCTCCAAAAACAGACATTCATTGCCCCGTAACGCATAATTGCCATAATTAATTTCAGGTACCTAATGCAAAATATTCACAAAATTATTCTAATTCTAAATAAACCCGCGTAGCTCACCCAAAAACTATTAGATATGACATTTCGGAGACCTCACGCTACACTAGCGCCTCTAGCGGTGAATTCATACGTGATAGCCCTTATTGGGTCTGACTGAAACAGGTTGTGGTGTTTTCGGTGGAAAAATACACCTGCAGTTTATTTTTAATGAAAAAAAGGTGGGAAAGCATAAGAAAAATATTAGAATAAAATTAAATATTTTGAGAAAAAGTGTATTCTATTTCAGAATTATTCACCATTTTTGAGAAAAGCTTTATATTAGTCTCGGCTGGAATAGCAATTGCTAGCTTCGTATTACTTAAACGGACTCGCAAGCTCGTCCGTTTAATACTCATACTCAGCCAGCAATTGCCTACTTCCAGGCTACGACAATAATCTACTATTACTTTTCTCATGCTCGTAAAGTTCGTGTTTATGCTGGATCTAGGCGACATAAAATGACTTTTTATGCTCTAGCCTCTAGCTAGTGCATACAGATATTTGTATGATCGAGGAGCCGGTGCCATGCCGCGGCAGGCGATTCCACCCGGTCCACTCATTGTGAATCGTACTTTAAACGAATCGAAGAGTGTGTCTGTTTGATCTCTACATGCTTGGCTCATAAATACACTTCACAAGTTAAGCCTAGGTGAATTTACTGGCTTTCAGTAGTTATGAATATTAATTTCTTTTGATAGTTACATTAAGGGCTACACGACGGAATGTTAAATGTCCCCAGTTGCCTGCCTGTCTTCATTAAGTCGTTTGTAGATCCAAGTTCGTAAATAAGTGGGCACATCTGAAGATCACGATATTTGTTCAAGAGAGTAGAGACCCCCTCTTGTCTCGTAAACTGAAATTAAATCAAAATAAATGAAGGCAAAACTACTGCTGACCTACCTACTCATCTTGGAATGGGAACACATCTAATATTGCGATGATATTTTAGGACGTATAAAACTATGCTTTTATAATAAAGAAATAGACGTAATAGAAACAATATTAACTAGTAGCATTTACCCGCGGCGTTGCTCGCATAATAGTTCAAATCTGACGTACTGAAATTGTTTAAACTAAGTACTTAGAATAAGAGTTTGCAATGCATGTAATTTGTTATAATGACTTGCTAAATGTGACAATGTTGCTTGGCCAAATAAATAAATATGAATATAGTTGAAGTAAAATTCCGGGATTTTACTAACATCCTACGGGAATACGTGCATTGTATGTATGACAAACACCGGGACAAACTTATATGTCTGGATTTTGTGGTTAAACATTTGGAATTTGACATGGATTTTGAGGGAACAGCGTGATAAGAAGTAGCATAGCATAGCAACGTAGGTACCAAATTATATCCAAATTTGTCCAGATTTTAGCGTGAAGAAGTAATAAAAATATAGACACACACGTAGATTCAGAATCAATCATAAACCTTGTAAGTTTAACAATCAACATTAGAATAACATCGTGGTTGTTTTATTACTTCACTAGCTTTACCCCGCAGCTTCACTTCTGTGAAAAAATAAAAATTCGCAAGCTCTATTACCTATGTGAGAATTTCCATAAATTCCCAATGAATAATGCTTGCTTTTAGGTCTCTAAGGTCTGCGTGGCTATATGGCTTTATAGCGTACAGCCTCAACTAATAGGTACCCTTTGCACAATTTATGTCCAACAACATAAAAATATCCAATCAGTCAATATTCAATCTATCGTCAAAGTATAAAAATGACTAGCTGAAAAAATTTCCAACTAGAAACATGACCAAAATTACACGTCGTCGCTTTTTTTTCTATGATCTCTTTATTTTTACTTTACATAGTCAAATGTGCCAATTGAAGTAAGTATAAGAGATTTAATTTCATTACGATATCAAATATACTCTGATAATTGAGGTAAGTTGATGCTGTTTTATTTTATAAATCATAAATATTTACACACAAAAAATCCCTCGTCAAATGGTGTTACAAGCCAAGGGTCTCGGTTACAGTCAAAGGGGAAAATATTTTTTGGAAGCCCAAGGGATGTTCAGTTATTTTTGCTGCTTTGCCTGAAACCCAGCTGGTCATAAAATATTAAGGTTATGCTCGGTAAATTTATTCAGCTTAGTGTTAAGATATGGATTACTTTTAAAAATTCAATATTATTCATGCTGTTTATATACTAAGCCTACCTGTATACCTACTTATACACGTGCAATGTAAACACTGTAGTGTAGCGTCGTATTTTCATTTAAGTATTTATTTATAAAAACGACGCCGGTGGGGTATATTTTGGGTTTAGAAGCTGAGCTGACAGAGCTGTTATTTATTAGGTAGCGCTAAGTTATATAGTTTAGCGTTTAGTACCTATGTATTTAAATTACGTCTAAGGTGGCATAAATTTCGCTTTATTACCTTGCTATTATTTTAACAAAGCCTGGATTGCTTTTCACGCCAAGAAATTGCGCTGTAAAATGCCTTACACAGACTGCATGGATTTCCTTTGGTATTTCCAATTTATTTATAGCATACTCATTAGAAGCGCTGATTTTTAGGGTCCTGTAGTTTTCAAGGAGCCTTTTTATAGTTTCGCTTTGTCCGTCCATCCGTTAGCGGTTTAGCTTAGACACCTAGTGCTAAAATGAAATAAAGTAAACACAGTTGTGTTGTGTATAGCAATGTTTTCTGTAGTGACGCTAATATGTCCTATACAAATCTATATTTTATGATAAATATAACTAACGTTCCTTCTTCGCTTTTATTCATAACCACTACGAAGAATAAGGGGCTTGTTATACTTCTGTTAACAATCGTTTATATTTTCTCTTTTACTTTTACATTTGCATTTTCCAGACACAGGCAAAACACATTTTTTCTTAAAAAAATTATCTTTATATAAAGAACAATTTTCCTACTTGCACTAAAATTCAGGCGAGTTCGACATCCTCAGTAAATTAAAAGATTACAGCGTTCTCGTAGTATTAGTAACCCCTTGAAGGATAGTTGGCTACATTTATTACTAGGTACTTAAATAACTTGTTCAGCTATCTGGCAAAAGATGGCATCTTTCTACAGTCAAGTGCAAAGATATCGATACGGTCAAAGTTACAAAAATATGTATACACGACTTTACATTAAGCACTTAGACTAAGCACTTAACATTAAGGCCGTGTATGTATACATATTTTTGCAACTTTGGTCGTGTCGATATCTTTGCCCTTGACTGTACTATCGCCAAAAGACAATGAAACAATGAAATGAAAATGGCCCCGAAATGAATTTTTCTCAAAACATGACCTTGAATTAACGATTTCTGGGTCGGAAATACTCCTAATCCTAGATTTTGATCGCCGCCAAGAGTTGTTCGAATAAATTTGGGTCAAAAATACAATGACCTGTTTAAATTGTAATAATTACGTAAATATTACAAGTTTTAAGTCTGTATTTACGGTTTGATATCATTAAATCACTTTCTTTTGTTGTCGTCAAAAAAAATTGTGTCAGTGTTCTGTTAGATGAACGACATACAAGGTGTTATTGAAAAAAAAATTGTATGATATACTGGCATCCTACGGACATTTAAACGTGGACGAACTAAAAAAACTGCTTCGAGAATGTGGTGCGAGTTTAAATTTTAATCCTTTCAGAGTTTTGAAGAACTTGTCAAAACTGTTTACGTTAGGTATGTGCTAGTGCTGCATTCTGGCGGCAGAACTTGGCAGTAATATTCCCTATAAGCAACGTACGCGGAATTGAACTAAAGGTCTCAACTCACTGCACCGTATTTTGCCATGACCGTAATAGGAACGTCGCAGGAACGGAATTTCAAGCGCATACATGACATGCAACGGCGACGGTTGGTTAGGAAACGTGCTAGTGGGCATAGCCTTATACTTTTCGATACAAATTATATATTTTGCTGCTAATAATACACGTTGCTGTTACGGTCATGGTATGACATGGTGTAATGGATGTGGACCTTAATTGACTAAAGCGGAAATAATATTTATAGCGACACCTCTTTCTATAATAAAGAACGGCTGGAATGAATAGTCCGTATCAATATCAGGATACTAACAAAAACTACGAGTATGTGACAATTTATGACCTTATACTATCACAAATCAACCATTTAGGTATTTATATACGGTTTATCATTACAATTTAGCGTGTGAATCATTAAATATTATCACGAAAAAATTATAAACGTAATGAATTACCGATCAGAGTCCCTTACAATACAGTCTCTATCAAAAATAAAGTCAAGTTTTTATTCATAAATTTTAATGTTTGTTTAGTTAGCCTGTTTTACTTTTACAATATTTAAAACGAAACATTATTTTAGCTGGAAGACATTTATTTTATATAACTTTTTCCTAGACTTAGAAGGTTAGATTAAATAATTTGGCCACGTGAAAGTTCTTTTACAACAGTGATAAGGATAAACACCCTTAGGCTTTTTATTGTAATTAAAAATCAACTTCATTTTCTCATAGAGCACATAGTTTGTTGGCCAGGGGCATGGCACGTTTGCCTCAATTAATTTAGACTGGAGATTGGATTGCCCACATTAGATGGTAACGTTGCTTTTCATCTAAAGATTTTCGCTGACTTCACCGTACCATTCCATAACCGTCTTGCACAGAGCCATTAATTACTTACGGGTTTATACGGATTTGTATCATGAGTGCTTCCTAAAAGATATAACAATATTTTATATCATTCCACTTCAATAATGATCACAAGAAATGATAAACATAATTAGATGTCATTACGAAATCCATATTTTCATTGTATTATACCTAATACTAACATGGAAAACTAGAATATTATAGTAAGTCAGGTTAAATAGATAAGAATTGCGACCCCATAATTATACAGTTCCATTATATTAATAGTTCACTAAATTGTATGAAAATAGACATTATGAAATCATGATGTTTCGTTTATTAATTACCTATTATATACAGTGAACGTTACATTAAACAAGTTCATACGCTATTGCGTGCATTGAGGGTAGGCAGCTCTATTGTTGCCTACCCTACTGGGGGTGAGTGGCGTACTGCTGCAAGCGCAAACTACCAGCTGCCTACCCTAGAATTGACCCACTGCACGCCACAGACAAAGCTTGCTGTTATACCATAAGGAGACCCACTTGCTCGTTTGCCATCCAGTCGAATAAAAAAATGAAATTAAATAAAACCTACCGTGTATTACCTATCCTTTGTACATCATCGTGACCCGTATTTAACGGAGTGACACATCATAGGTACTCCGTTATGACGTATACGGGCGGATGAATTTGGGTTGTGCGATTGTGTACAAACGGATACCACTGCCATGTGTAAGCACTAGTCTGGCAGCTTATGTGTCCGAAACTATCAAGAAGCATATCGTGTTTTGTCTGTGACAAGCCTGTTACGTTCTGTAGTAGGCTGTAAATTCAGGTAATATTTCTCTTGCTTGTGTCGGAATAGTGAGGATCCTATATGGTACAGTTAAGTGAGCGGAAAACTTTAGAGTGTATTGATCACTTGAACAATTTCAGACTCTACTCATTTATTACATGGTACTACAGCCCAAACCCTCTCATTCTGAGAAGAGGCCTGTGCCCAGCAGTGGGACGTATATAGGCTAGAGTGATGATGATGATGACATGGTACAGTAGACGGTGTAAATATCTGTACAGCCATAGTGTCACATATATCGACCACATGGTTAGTGACGTAAATGTGTACCTACAGATATTTTTGACGTTTTGGTAACGTACCTATCTACAATATTTTATGCCAGTGACTGTAATTATTATATTCTGGAACTTAGTGCCGTAGTTGTTATGGAAAATCAATTTGTGGTAAACATATGCCATCCCCCGCCTAACGAGAAGCTTAGCTGGTGCACTGTGTTATTTGGTCATGAATTTGACCTGGAAAAATTCGTAGAAAACGTAACTTCGTTAGCGGACAACAAAATACGGCTCCCACTGCACTGTTGGCTAGAGTACTGAAACGGAACAAGAGACACCTTGTACCGCTTCGTTCACAAATATATGAATAAATAAATAAATAAACATAAAATTAAATAACTACTGCAAAGTTCACAATGTATTAAATAAGCCTCTGCTGTTTACCATGTCTGGTCTCTATTATTCGGTTAATCGCTTAGCTTATTTACCTAAATGATCACATTAAAGAAAGGGTGACTATATTTAATCACAAGTGAATACATGGATTCAAATAAAATATAATATACTTGATGATAAAACAATAAAGCTCTTCGATTTTCACAGCCTCATACATTATTCAAACTTAGAACTAACCTTCGCTTCCATTCATCTTACGGTGATAATATGACTATCTCATTACAACCTTTATGAACTTTATTTCCTTCGCGTTCTAACACTTTCATTAATAAAAAACGGTAGATCTCCTATTAGGCGCTGCCTCCCTAGTGATTCATATTGTAAAATTTACCTTAAATGCATGGGATTTGGCCATAATCACAAACAAATTAAAAGCAGATAGAGAAGAAGGTATCGTGCGTCTCATGGTCTAACTCTTTTACATATTGTTTAGAATCAACTTTTAAGTTTCATTCTTCATTCATTATTCAGAGTCGTTCACCTGTCTCGCTCTTACTCTTACAAACTCTATTTCTTTCGCACTCTGGCGACTCCATTCAAGCTGCAATATTCTTCTTTTATCGTTCGGAACTGACAGCCATATGTCTGTCCCATTCTGACCTTCGCGAGCTCTATTTCTATCACACTCGAATGACTTAGTAAAACCGCGTAGTACTCCTGTTAGGTGATGCGTTCCTGGTGATTTATACTGTGAAAGATCCGGCTGGAAGCGCAAACATGGAGGCATATAGGGCCCGGGAAAGTTGTAGTTCAAGTACTTGTATACTCCTTATGACTCCTATTATCCTGGTAGTTAGTGAGGTAGGAAATCCAGCTAGGTGCTTAGCACGAGGAGAGCGTTAAGCATAAGGAGATTGAGTTATATATGTGACGTCGTGAAATGTAGGAATATATGTAAACGCCGGGATCGCGAGAGAAACCGTTGACTTTGTAATAATTCTCACGGCAGTAGGCGCCGCGGTCGCATAGTATTACGCTATAGTATAAAGACTAGCTGTATGAAGAAGTGTAGAAATTAACTGTAACCCTTTAGGCGGTTCTGTCTCCCTGGTAGTCGAAGACACAGTTAGAGACACAGAAGCTTGTATGATAGGAAACCCAGTTGCTCCAGTAAAAGCTCGGAGTTTACGAAACGCATGAGACACCGTTGTCTATGAAAGAATAGGAAGTTTAGCTGTTGGTTAAGTAGCTCCAAACGTGATGCTCTAAACGCCGCTATCTCCACAGTAGGACGAGCGCTAGGAAATGAAGGAATTTACTTAAGCTCTCCGGACGCCGGAAACGCATAGCACGAAACGCCGTTGACGCAGCAGTAGTATGTGTAACAGGAAGTGTAGGTGTACGCGCGGGAGGCGCTGCCACACGGAATCGCGCTGTAGTAGGAGTCTTAGCTGTGTACGTAAACACCGGTATTACATAAAACCTCTTAAGCGGCTCTGTCTCCCTAGTAGCTTAAAACACAGGTATAGGCGCTACAGTATGGATTGTGGGAAAACCTACAGCAGCTGTAGTTGTAAACGCTTGTATGATAGGAAATGCAGTTGTTCTAGTAAAAGCTCGAAGTTTACGAAACGCATGAGACACCGTTGTCTATGAAAGAATAGGAAGTGTAGCTGTTGGTTAAGTAGCTCGAAACGCGATACTCGAAACGCCGCTGTCTCTGCAGTAGGACGAGTGCTAGGAAATGAAGGAATTTACTTAAGCTCTCCGGACGCCGGAAACGCATAGCACGAAACGCCGTTGGCGCTGCAGTAGTATGTGTAACAGGAAGTGTAGGTATACGCGCGGGAGGCGCTGCCACACGGAATCGCGCAATAGTAGGAGTCTTAGCTGTGTACGTAAACACCGGAATTACATAAAACCTCTTAAGCGGCTCTGTCTCCTTAGTAACCTAAGACACAGGTGTAGGCGCAGTCGTATGAATTGTAGGAAATCCTTGAATAGCTACTGTAGTTGTAGACGCTTGGATGTTAGGAAGCGCAGTTGTAACCGTAGGAGCATAAAGCGCGCGAGATGCGCGAGACTTAGCTGAAGCGATATGCGGAAGGGCCCGAAATGCACGGAAACGAGGGAACGCAGGCGGCCGGAGGCGCAGCAATATTAAGAAAACCCCTTAACGGCGCTGGCGCCTTAGTAGCTGGGGAAACAGGAAGTGCTTATAGAGCAGGAAATGTAGGAGTGTTAGCAGTATTAGCAGGTGGGGTAGATGTAGTTATAGCAGGAATACACGCTGTCGCACAAAAAAACTATAAAAAGGGCTGCGGCTCGTAGGAACGGATAGTCAACTTTGGGTTCTTTCAAGTGCAGGTCGTTACGCTGCTGGGTAATTGATCTACATAGTAACTACGCGATTTTATTTGTATATAAGCTGGCGGGCTGGCACTGTACGGGACGAGGTTCCCGGCCTCTAAACCTGATACCTAACGGTGATATACGAAAGTTTAGAGGTATAACGTCCTTCGGGACGGGACGGAATTGAGGAGAACGATTCCGCGTCTGACTATAGTCGCCAACTCTGGCGGTCAGGCTATCTTCTCCCCGGCGCGTACCCGGGCACCGTGTATCCGCAGTGTCGGTGCACGTGAGTTCGGTGGTGCTGGACCCCCCTTTATATATGTATATATTCGCACAATTATCTCTCCGCCCTACTCCACTCGCATCCCTGACTTCGGTCGCGGGTGGGGTTATTACACATGGCGTAGGATTAGGAATAGGTACACTAGAGGATGCCACCTCGATCCCTTAGTTAGTTAGCTAGCAGTTTTCCCTGTCATTCCGGAAAACTTTGAACATTACACACCACGCAATTAAAAATAAATGTGAGGTGCTCGCCATCTCTAGTTTTGGGACGTAAGTATTACATTTTAGCCTAGGGCCTAGGTAGATCGATACAAGGTTAGGTTTGTTAGGGCATCTAGGTACGTTGAATAGGTTTGTGGTAGGGAAGGTATTTACTAGGCGGAATTTCATAGGTTTATAGGGCGTAAAACCAAACTTCATGAGTTTGGTAGGTTTTACCACTTTTATTGTACTAGGAGACCAGAACTAGGCAAGGTCCGTTAGGTTTTGATCGTACATCGTCTAGGTTAACACGCGTTCGGTT
>NC_133483.1:6183239-6264106 GCF_025370935.1 Choristoneura fumiferana | reverse complement strand
TATAGAATAAGAAGACTATGAATCTGAATAGGTCTAGAAGGTTTGATCCTAAAATATATGAAATGAAAACACAGGCTCGGCAGATGATGATGATGATGATATACAAAGTAAGGAACCATGTCATAGAAGTTATATTGCAATATTTTCATTAAGTAGGTAATACATCAAAAATATAGCGTAACCACGAGTAAATTGTGCAAACATAGACAGAGTGCTTTCGCACTTTTTGTAATTAAAAAAAAAGATGGCATCTTGCCATTTGCAAACATTACAGTTGATATAAAAGAAAGTGTTTGTCTAGGCGGTACGAAATAGGCACGATGACGTGAGTTTCATACCGAATATCACGCTAGCTCAGTCGTTTAAAAAAGTTCGTGAATATTTTAACACTTCAAAGGCGTAGGGTATGTAGGCTTGACAGCCTGGCGTCGCCGGCGGCGTGTGAGGTATGCTTTTGACTGCTTTAATTTGAAATTCCGTTAAACGTGGAACTGCTAAACGTTAACTGTAAGTTTGCTGAGGTTACATTATAATTAAGTTGTCATATTGACGTGTAATATTGATTTAACTGACGAAAGCTACTACTCCCTGCATCTTAGGCCTATATTAAGCCTACGAGTATAGTGGTCGTTAACCAGCACAGAAGTGGACTACAAGCTTTTAGCTCTGGTGGCCGTCCAAACCCAGAACAGAAGCTTTTATATATGCAGTTAATTCATGTCAATAATCTTTTAAATTTTTTTTTGCTTGGCTCTTTGATAAATAAGAAGAAAGATATCTTTACCCCACGGCAACATTAATGTATCATTAGTCCATTACGATGGAACGGATTTTCTTCTACATTATTCTGTATTTGGAAATATTTCTGCTACGCGCGGTGACTAGTACGAATTAGTTAAATAGGGTAGAAGTTGAAAAGAAGCATGAAACAGCAAGTTTTTGTGATGAAAATAAAATTGGTAAGCGCTTTTAAATTAAAACAAAAGGATTTTCCGAAAGCTTACATAGGTTTAAATTAACAAATTAAGAAAAACCTTAGGATTATGAAGATTTACATCAGATGCTAAAAAAGATGCATTTTATTGGCTAATCCTGCCGTGAAGCAGCAGTGCTTGCACTGTTGTGTTTCGGCGTGGAGAGTAAGACAGCCGGTGAAATTAATGGCACTTGAGGTTAGTTAGATCTTAGGCCTCTAGATTGGCAACGCATCTGCAATACCCCTAGTGTTGCAGATGTTTATGGGCGGTGGTGATCTCTTATTACCAGGAGACCCACTTGCTCGTTTGCCTTCCAGTCGAATAAAAAAAAATGTCATCCATATTACTAAAAACTATCGATTTATTTTGGCAATGCCATATTTTGAGCTTTATTATCGTTCAAAAGATCGTTTTGTAGTAATATTTTTGGTCTTGCAAGCTTTCTAGAACCCCCGAATAAGAATTTGTGACAATCAACTCAAAAATCAACGATGTGTTTTTCCATATTTGTAATAAAGAATACTTAGTAGTCAAATGCGTAATTTATTGGCTAACCTTCTTTGTCAATTAATGCTTACCTATTTTTTGCCTATTTATTGCTGAATTTTTTGCTAAAAATCATTTTAAATTCAAGCCTTTTTGCTAACTGTACCAAATTTCAATTTGATGCCATAATCATTTCAAGAATTCCGTGCTGCGGAGACGATCCTGGCTGGACCACCAGAATTTTACTAGTTATTGTATTGTCATCGAGTTAACAAAACCAAACCTCGAACTTCAAAAGCATATGTGAAGTGAAATAAAAACTTGTAATTTGTAATAAGTAGAGTATACCAAATTTTATCTTAATCAGATACTAGAAAGTGGTCGAAAAATGATTTGAAAATTTCCAGGACATACATGTGAAGTAAAATGAAATGAATGAAATGATTATGTTTATGTACTAATGTTAATGTCTTTCAAAGCCATAAAATATAATATGTTTCATTGTTTACAAGTTATCTATTTATGTAGTCTTATGTATAGTAATAAAACTGTGTAGTATATCTTTGTAGCGGTCCGAGGGTCACCAACGGTGCTGGCTGAAAATCAGCGCTGGGGTGTTTATTATTAACGCTTCAGCATTATGCTGAGCCAGTGTCCTATTCACAACCGCAATGACACATACTTTCCTACGTGTTGTCTATTTGTACTTAATACTATTGTTGTGTCTTGTGTTGTGAATAAATGTATTTTCTTTCTTTCTTTTCTTTAAATCTTATTAGACGATTGACTATATAACTAACGAGCACAGAACAGATATTCTGAATGATATTCAATTCTCAGTCAAATCATTTTATGTACTCCAAGTGCTTAACTTTATTCAGCGAGAAAAAGCTTTCAACTCAATGGGGCCGTGAATAGCAAAATGTCAAATCGCTTGTTTTACACGCAGTGCCTTTAGGTATTCATTCTGCTCTATTTTACATGAATATTTATTCAAGCTGAGTTAATTGATTTTTATACTGCTACCGTTTTACTGGTCTGGTCCGTTTTATGGTCAAAGAAAAAAGAATGTTACTGGAAACGATAAATTGCAGAAGGAGAAATATGATAGGTCACTTGATACGACACGACAATTTCTTTCTAAACCTGCCGGAAGGAAAAGTAGAAGGAAGACGAGGCAGAGGAAGATCAAGATTGACCTATTTTGACCAGGTGAAGAAGAAAGTGGGTGTCGTTGTCGTGTCGTATCAGGAAGACAAACAGCTGGTCGAAGACCGTGCGGAGTGGCGGTTACCCCACCAACAAGAGCGTAGCTCCTTAATTTAAGAAGACGACCGTTTTACTATAAAGCTTGTTAGAATAACTTATTAAATATATTATAATACTGCAGTTTTTGTGTTTTTTATGGTTTTCTTTCTGCTATTTTCATGCCCACAACCACAAAGTAACTAATAGCAGGTAGTCAATTGTAGCGAATACTCGAGAAGAAAAATAATTATTGAAACTATTGAATGTGGCAAATAATGGGATAACGTACGTTGAAGTAGGATCAAATAATAAATTACAATACTACACTATAATACCTAGTCCCTCTATAAATACTTAAGTGATTATTGCTTGTTATTCTATATCAGTGACTATTCCCGAGAGCTGTTCAAAATTCAACGTTGTTATTCCTTCAAATTAAACTTCAATAACTGGCTTTACTCGGTAAACATTACCTAGTTTATTAATGTAAACCGGCAGAGCTATTTACAATGAATTATAAGACGGTACCTGTTGATGCCGGGATCAGACTTTGAAATTGTATGTATTTAATTTGTACTAGAGTTTACCCGCGGCTTCTGGTAGTTGCAATTGAAATTCCGGGATTTTACGAAATTCCCGTAGAAAATCTCAAAATTTATATCGTAATCTTCATTGAGGTGTTGTGTTAGAACAACTATCCCGTGGGAATATTGGAATAAAAGTAGCCTATGTGTTATTTCAGACATCCAGCTATCTACGTACCAAATTTCATGACTCTAAGCCCAGCGGTTGTTATTTCCAGATTTTATCCCTATCCCGTGGGAATATTGGGTTGAAAAGTAGGCGATGTGTTATTCCAGATGTCCAGCTATCTACGTACCAAATTTCATCCAAATCCGTCAAGCCATTTTAGCGTGAAGGAATAAAAAACATACACACACACACACACACACACACACACACACAAACTTTGGCATTTATAATATAAAAAGTAAACTTTCCATTTATAATAAGTAGGATAAGTAAGATTAGTAGGATAGTCAGTCGCCTGCTTATAGATCCAGTGAATAATGTGTTTTCATCGTATCTAGATACTTAAATACATTATTCATTACTTCTGTACAAAAACAGGGATAATAAAAAATCATAAAAGTTTTACGAACACTGTTTCTTATGCATATCTACAAATCTGCAACTGGAGTGCCGAAAACGCCGACGGGCGTCTAATTAAGCTTTCCCTGGATCCCGCTGACGCCGACGGGCGTCTGCTCTGTAGAAGCATCGGCATCGCAGCAAAGTACGTAATCTGGCGCGCGGAAATGAATGGGTTCTACAGACTGCAATCCAGGATAATGAATAGTTTTCTTTTTCCCTGAATGACAACACTGGAAATTCGAACTTGTGATTTTATTTTGCATAATATACAAAATGTACACACCCAATATCATATTTTCTCAAGGTTTTCGCGATTCCCATAGTCAAAGAATCGAATTGCTTTAAAATTCCAGAGAAATAATGTTTGGGAGAAACGTGTACCATAAAAATATCGAGCATGCCACAGTGTTGCCCCCGTTTTGTTCGGAAAAAAGGGAAGACAAATGTTTCCGAAAGACAAAACTGTCTCCAAAAACAGATATTCATTGCCCCGTAACGTATAATTGCCATAATTAATTTCAGGTAATGCAAAATATTCACAAAATTATTCTAATTCTAAATAAACCCGCGTAGCTCACCCAAAAACTTTTAGACAGTACGCTACACTAGCGCCTCTAGCGGTGAATTCATACGTGATAGCCCTTATTGGGTCTGACTGAAACAGCTTGTGGTGTTTTCGGTGGAAAAATACACCTGCTGTTTATTTTTAATGAAAAATAGGCGGGAAAGCATAAGAAAAATATTAGAATAAAATTAAATATTTTGAGAAAAAGTGTATTCTATTTCAGAATTATTCACCATTTTTGAGAAAAACTTTATATTAGTCTCGGCTGGAATAGCAATTGCTAGCTTCGTATTACTTAAACGGAATCGCAAGCTCGTCCGTTTAATACTCATACTCAGCCAGCAATTGCCTACTTCCAGGCTACGACCATAATCTACTATTACTCTTCTCATGCTCGTTAAGTTCGTGTTTATGCTGGATCTAGGCGACATAAAATGACTTTTTATGCTCTAGCCTCTAGCTAGTGCATACAGATATTTGTATGATCGAGGAGCCGGTGCCATGCCGCGGCAGGCGATTCCACCCGGTCCACTCATTGTGAATCGTACTTTAAACGAATCGAAGAGTGTGTCTGTTTGATCTCTACATGCTTGGCTCATAAATACACTTCACAAGTTAAGTCTAGGTGAATTTACTGGCTTTCAGTAGTTATGAATATTAATTTCTTTTGATACATTAAGGGCTACACGACGGAATGTTAAATGTCCCCAGTTGCCTGCCTGTCTTCATTAAGTCGTTTGTAGATCCAAGTTCGTAAATAAGTGCCGATCACGATATTTGTTCAATGAGTAGAGACCCCCTTTGTCTCGTAAACTGAAATTAAATCAAAATAAATGAAGGCAAAACTACTGCTGACCTACCTACTCATCTTGGAATGGGAACACATCTAATATTGCGATGATATTTTAGGACGTATAAAACTATGCTTTTATAATAAAGAAATAGACGTAATAGAAACATTAAAGTAGCATTTGCGTTGCTCGCATAATAGTTCAAATCTGACGTACTGAAATTGACTAAGTACTTAGAATAAGAGTTTGCAATGCATGTAATTTGTTATAATGACTTGCTAAATGTGACAATGTTGCTTGGGAATATAGTTGAAGTAAAATTCCGGGATTTTACTAACATCCTACGGGAATCCGTGCATTGTATGTATGACAAACACCGGGACAAACTTATATGTCTAGATTTTGTGGTTAAAAATTTGGAATTTGACATGGATTTTGAGGGAACAGCGTGATAAGAAGTAGCATAGCATAGCAACGTAGGTACCAAATTATATCCAAATTTGTCCAGATTTTAGCGTGAAGAAGTAATAAAAATATAGACACACACGTAGATTCAGGATCAATCATAAACCTTGTAAGTTTAACAATCAACATTAGAATAACATCGTGGTTGTTTTATTACTTCACTAGCTTTACCCCGCAGCTTCACTTCTGTGAAAAAATAAAAATTCGCAAGCTCTATTACCTATGTGAGAATTTCCATAAATTCCCAATGAATAATGCTTGCTTTTAGGTCTCTAAGGTCTGCGTGGCTATATGGCTTTATAGCGTACAGCCTCAACTAATAGGTACCCTTTGCACGATTTATGTCCAACAACATAAAAATATCCAATCAGTCAATATTCAATCTATCGTCAAAGTATAAAAATGACTAGCTGAAAAAATTTCCAACTAGAAACATGACCAAAATTACACGTCGTCGCTTTTTTTTCTATGATCTCTTTATTTTTACATTACATAGTGAAATGTGCCAATTGAAGTAAGTATAAGAGATTTAATTTCATAACGATATCAAATATACTCTGATAATTGAGGTAAGTTGATGCTGTTTTATTTTATAAATCATAAATATTTACACACAAAAAATCCCTCGTCAAATGGTGTTACAAGCAAAGGGTCTCGGTTACAGTCAAAGGGGAAAATATTTTTTGGAAGCCCAAGGGATGTTCAGTTATTTTTGCTGCTTTGCCTGAAACCCAGCTGGTCATAAAATATTAAGGTTATGCTCGGTAAATTTATTCAGCTTAGTATGAAGATAAGGATTACTTACTTTTAAAAATTCAATGTTATTCATGCTGTTTATATACTAAGCCTACCTGTATACCTACTTATACCCGTGCAATGTAAACACTGTAGTGTAGCGTCGTATTTTAATTTAAGTATTTATTTATAAAAACGACGCCGGTGGGGTATATTTTGGGTTTAGAACCTGAGCTGACAGAGCTGTTATTTATTAGGTAGCGCTAAGTTATATAGTTTAGCGTTTAGTACCTATGTATTTAAATTACGTCTAAGGTGGCATAAATTTCGCTTTATTACCTTGCTATTATTAGCCTGGATTGCTTTTCACGCCAAGAAATAGCGCTGTAAAATGCCTTACACAGACTGCATGGATTTCCTTTGGTATTTCCAATTTATTTATAGCATACTCATTAGAAGCGCTGATTTTTAGGGTCCTGTAGTTTTCAAGGAGCCTTTTTATAGTTTCGCTTTGTCCGTCCATCCGTTAGCGGTTTAGCTTAGACACCTAGTGCTAAAATGAAATAAAGTAAACACAGTTGTGTTGTGTATAGCAATGTTTTCTATAGTGACGCTAATATGTCCTATACAAATCTATATTTTATGATAAATATAACTAACGTTCCTTCTTCGCTTTTATTCATAACCGCTACGAAGAATAAGGGGCTTGTTATACTTCTGTTAACAATCGTTTATATTTCTCTTTTACTTTTACATTTGCATTTTCCAGACACAGGCAATATACATTTTTTCTTAAAAAAAATGATCTCTTTATAAAGAATAATTTTCCTACTTATAAGCACTAAAATGCAGGCGAGTTCGACATCCTCAGTAAATTAAAAGATTACAGCGTACTCGTAGTATTAGTAACCCCTTGAAGGATAGTTGGCTACATTTATTACTAGGTACTTAAATAACTTGTTCAGCTATCTGGCAAAAGATGGCATCTTTCTACAGTCAAGTGCAAAGATATCGACACGGTCAAAGTTACAAAAATATGTATACACGACTTTACATTAAGCACTTAGACTAAGCACTTAACATTAAGGCCGTGTATGTATACATATTTTTGCAACTTTGGTCGTGTCGATATCTTTGCCCTTGACTGTACTATCGCCAAAAGACAATGAAACAATGAAATGAAAATGGCCCCGAAATGAATTTTTCTCAAAACATGACCTTGAATTAACGATTTCTGGGTCGGAAATACTCCTAATCCTAGATTTTGATCGCCGCCAAGAGTTGTTCGAATAAATTTGGGTCAAAAATACAATGACCTGTTTAAATTGTAATAATTACGTAAATATTACAAGTTTTAAGTCTGTATTTACGGTTTGATATCCTTAATTCACTTTCTTTTGTTGTCGTCAAAAAAAATTGTGTCAGTGTTCTGTTAGATGAACGACATACAAGGTGTTATTGAAAAAAAAATTGTATGATATACTGGCATCCTACGGACATTTAAAAGTGGACGAACTAAAAAAACTGCTTCGAGAATGTGGTGCGAGTTTAAATTTTAATCCTTTCAGAGTTTTAAAGAACTTGTCAAAACTGTTTACGTTAGGTATGTGCTAGTGCTGCATTCTAGCGGCAGAACTTGGCAGTAATATTCCCTATAAGCAACGTACGCGGAATTGAACTAAAGGTCTTAACTCACTGCACCGTATTTTGCCATGACCGTAATAGGAACGTCGCAGGAACGGAATTTCAAGCGCATACATGACATGCAACGGCGACGGTTGGTTAGGAAACGTGCTAGTGGGCATAGCCTTATACTTTTCGATACAAATTATATATTTTGCTGCTAATAATACACGTTGCTGTTACGGTCATGGTATGACATGGTGTAATGGATGTGGACCTTAATTGACTAAAGCGGAAATAATATTTATAGCGACACCTCTTTCTATAATAAAGAACGGCTGGAATGAATAGTCCGTATCAATATCAGGATACTGACAAAAACTACGAGTATGTGACAATTTATGACCTTATACTATCACAAATCAACCATTTAGGTATTTATATACGGTTTATCATTACAATTTAGCGTGTGAATCATTAAATATTATCACGAAAAAATTATAAACGTAATGAATTACCGATCAGAGTCCTTTACAATACAGTCTCTATCAAAAATAAAGTCAAGCTTTTTATTCATAATTTTTAATGTTTGTTTAGTTAGCCTGTTTTACTTTTACAATATTTAAAACGAAACATTATTTTAGCTGGAAGACATTTATTTTATATAACTTTTTCCTAGAATTAGAAGGTTAGATTAAATAATTTGGCCACGCGAAAGTTCTTTTACAACAGTGATAAGGATAAACACCCTTAGGCTTTTTATTGTAATTAAAAATCAACTTCATTTTCTCATAGAGCACATAGTTTATTGGCCAGGGGCATGGCACGTTAGCCTTAATTAATTTAGACTGGAGATTGGATTGCCCACATTAGATGGTAATGTTGCTTTTCATCTAAAGATCTTCGCCGACTTCACCGTACCATTCCATAACCGTCTTGCACAGAGCCAATAATTACTTACGGGTTTATACGGATTTGTATCATGAGTGCTTCCTAAAAGATATAACAATATTTTATATCATTCCACTTCAATAATGATCACAAGAAATGATAAACATAATTAGATGTCATTACGAAATCCATATTTTCATTGTATTATACCTAATACTAACATGGAAAACTATAATATTATAGTAAGTCAGGTTAAATAGATAAGAATTGCGACCCCTTTATTATACAGTTCCATTATATTAATAGTTCACTAAATTGTATGAAAATAGACATTATGAAATCATGATGTTTCGTTTATTAATTACCTATTATATACAGTGAACATTACATTAAACAAGTTCATACGCTATTGCGTGCATTGAGGGTAGGCAGCTCTATTGTTGCCTACCCTACTGGAGGTGAGTGGCATGCTGCTGTAAGCGCAAACTACCAGCTGCCTACCCTATAATTGACCCACTGCAAGTCACAGACAAAGCTTTCTGTTATACCATCAGGAGACCCACTTGCTCGTTAGCCATCCAGTCGAATAATAAAAATGAAATTAAATAAAACCTACAGTGTATTACCTATCCTTTGTACATCATCGTGACCCGTATTTAACGGAGTGACACATCATAAGTACTCCGTTATGACGTATACGGGCGGATGAATTTGGGTTGTGCGATTGTGTACAAACGGATACCACTGCCATGTGTAAGCACTAGTCTGGCAGCTTATGTGTCCGAAACTATTAAGAAGCATATCGTGTTTTGTCTGTGACAAGCCTGTTACGTTCTGTAGTAGGCTATAAATTCAGGTAATATTTCTCTTGCTTGTGTCGGAATAGTGAGGATCCTATATGGTACAGTTAAGTGAGCGGAAAACTTTAGAGTGTATTGATCACTTGAACAATTTCAGACTCTACTCATTTATTACATGGTACTACGGCCCAAGCCCTCTCATTCTGAGAAGAGGCCTGTGCCCAGCAGTGGGACGTATATAGGCTAGAATGATGATGATAATGACATGGTACAGTCGACGGTGTAAATATCTGTACAGCCATAGTGTCACATATATCGACCACATGGTTAGTGACGTAAATGTGTACCTACAGATATTTTTGACGTTTTGGTAACGTACCTATCTACAATATTTTATGCCAGTGACTGTAATTATTATATTCTGGAACTTAGTGCCGTAGTTGTTATGGAAAATCAATTTGTAGTAAACATATGCCATCCCCCGCCTAACGAGAAGCTTAGCTGGTGCACTGTGTTATTTGGTCCATGAATTTGACCTGGAAAAATTCGTAGAAAACGTAACTTCGTTAGCGGACAACAAAATACGGCTCCCACTGCACTGTTGGCTAGAGTACAACCACGGTTTTAGGTGATTGGCGGCGGTTGAGCGTTTTTTTAATACATTGCATTTGTTGTGAGTCAACCACTATACGATATACGTCTCGACCATGCAATGAATAGGGAAATCGCTTGCCGCACGGCCGGTCGTGTACAGTCGTGACCGGATGCGGTGCAGCGGCAAACTAATTCAGTACCAGCTTTCTGCTTGCAATCACCGGACCGGGTATTTTGTCAACTAACGAGGTCTCTTTGGTTACTGTAGAAGCAGTTGTTGGGTTTGTAAAATAAATACCATAAGGCCGTGTTACTTTGGCCCTTAAAGCTAACTTTGCCTTCTGTGATTAACACAGACCGGGTTTTACTGTTGTATTGATATTAAATATAGCTAAGTATAGCACATTGTCATGTGGTTAGTTGTAGCTGACAGTATGTTTTTATGTTTGTATTAGACCCCTCTGTATATGGTTTTTAATGGGCGAAATGTACTGCCCATTGGGCCAAATTATCCCGACCTTACGGTAATGATGGCATAGAAGAAAGAGGTTGGAAATATCTAGTGGACGACACATAACGCCGCAAATTTGAGCAATGGCAATGGCTCACACTTGACCTAAAACAAAGGTACCAGTAAACGCTCTGCTGTTACTCTTACTTACTTACTACGTCTCTTACATGAGTATGGAGTCGGACCCAGGACTGCTCTGCCACGCTGCGTTGGGTTGGGAACTGCAGTTTGGCGTAGTTCTAACTTTTTATATCAGGGGCATCACCTGATGAAAAGAAATCACCGCCGCCCATATACACCCATAACAAAAGCTGAGTTACGGATGCGTTTCTGGCCCTTTAAGAAATGAGTAGGTTCGTTTTTGGAGATCCCCAATAACGTAATTATCTATGTGTGTAATGTTTTAAGCGCATAGGTAACGCAAATGAAACCTTTTATATCTGAATAAGCGTATCTCTATATCAGTCTAAAATTAATCAGGAATATCAGCAGATGGTTGAGTTAGCGCGACGCAATATCCCTTTGAAAGATTTTTCATCAGAATTTTTGTTTTTGACGATGAAAATCACGCTTTGGACGCAGTTCGTTTTGAACATTACATGTTTAACCACAGGCGAAAATACTCCGTAATAATTTTTACCAAAAAAATAGACTTCGGCTATTTATTATATCGGCTTATCAATTGAGTGTAATATTTTGTGACGCGGACGGCTGTTGCAATATTAATGAAACATTCGAATTCCAAAGAAAATAAAAGTTTGGGATGATTCATTGTTAATCACATCCTATTTAATATTAGGTATAAAGCAAAATTTTGTATGCGTGTGCGTATGTTTGTTACTATTTCGCACTTAAACAGGTAGATGTGCCTATTTGGATATAGCTAGACGTCTTGAATAACAATTCAGCTACTTTTTATCCTATTGCTCCCCTTGTAACTTTTTTCTATCTACCTGTTTTTTGTATTGCTGACTTGGTGGTGTCAATGAAGATCGGGGGAAGAAGAGGATCGGGATAAAATTTAAAAATTTTAACTGCTACAAAATTTGAGGCGGGTTTCTTTATGCTAAACGATTTACGCGTGCGATGCTGCGGGTAAAGGTTAGTTAGACATATTTTCTACCCATATTATTATACTGTAGACGCATATATAGTCTCTGCCTACCCCGTTGGGAAAGAGGCGTGATTTTATATATGTATATACTAGCGTGATGATCATGACACAACAGAAAGTATAAAATATCGGAAGCCCAATATCTATGTACGAGTATAATCGCGGTCTATATCCCGTAGTAAGTAATTAACTAAATGTAAACAAACTTCAGCGGCCAGATTTAGCGCATTCAAGGATTTTTAACATTTTACTTAGGTACTTACAATACAGAAACATAAATGTTTAGATACTTTAATGGGGGAATTTAAATATTTGAGACACAAGCTGTGGTGGCCTAGTAGTTTTTCCTATCGCCTCTCAAGCAGAGAGTCGTGGGTTCAAACCCCGGCTTGCACCGCTGAGTTTTTCGAAATTCATGTGCGGAATTACATTTGAAATTTACCACGAGCTTTGCGGTGAAGGAAAACATTGTGAGGAAACCTGCACAAACCTGCGAAGCAATTCAATGGTGCGTGTGAAGTTCCCAATCCGCACTGGGCCCGCGTGGGAACTATGGCCCAAGCCCTCTTGTTCTGAGAGGAGGCCTGTGCCCAGCAGTGGGACGTATATAGGCTGGGATGGGAATGGAGACACCAATTATTACTGACATTGTTTTGTTTACATTTAGTTTATTAACTAAACCATTCAAGTGTAATATGCTAAGAAAATTTTAGATATTGAAATGTGGGTACCTACACGATAAAGACCTTCATGTTGCAATAACGGACATCGTGTATTAAATCCCATGTGCCCAAAAGATCCCGACGAGACAACATCCGGAGCGGATCGTCTACAAATTGACTTAGAAACCTCAAGAATCTTATTACTAGAGACCGGATTGCATGCAACTACATATTTGCTTATGCATTTGCATATAAAGCCCATTTCTAGCGATTATTGCGTACACCTAAAATCTTGTGATGATGCATATTTTAGCTACTTGAAATAAAAAAAAAATGAGCAATTGGAGATGCAATTTTACTGGGTACCTATTAAACATTTGAAACAGTACGTCATTGTAAGCGTTTAAGTACACGAATATTATCATCATCATCATCCCAGCCTATATACGTCCCACTGCTGGGCACAGGCCTTCTCTCAGAATGAGAGGGCTTGAGCTATAGTTCCCACGCGGGCCCAGTGCGGATTGGGAACTTCACACATACCATTGAATTGCTTCGCAGGGTTGTGCAGCTTTCCTCACGATGTTTTTCTTCACCTTAAAGCTCGTGGTAAATTTGAAATGTAATTCCGCACATGAATTTCAAAAAACTCAGAGGTGCGCGCCGGGGTTTGAACCCACGATCCTCTGCTTGAGAGGCCATAGGTCAAACCACTCAGCCACCACGGCTTTTACACGAAAACTATACAAAATGTTAAATATGTACCTACTTGTTTTTACTGTCAATATAGTTGTAAGTGATTTTAAAATAAATAAAATTTAAAGACTACTGATTTTATAATTCGGGTTTCGTGCCGCGTACCTTGATTTTAGAGAAGCTTGATATTTCGGCACAGTTGCATGCGCCATGATCACGAGGCGATAAAATCAACGTACCTACGCGGAACAAAACCCGAATTTAAATCATAAAATTAGTATTGACCGCGATAGTCTAAAACCTTGTATTTAAAGACTACTTTTTTTATTCTGGCTGACAATTTATTGTAATAAGATTTATTTTTTATATATATTTGAAGATCCTTTTGTGAATTTCTTGTAATTAACTGACATGTGTTTATAATGTATTTTTTCAAAAGGTAATAAATAAATCTAATCTAATCTAATCTCGGGATCGCGGTGGATGCGGAAGGCACAGGACCGGTCTGAGTGGAGAGCCTTGGGGGAGGCCTATGTACAGCAGTGGACGTCTTTCGGCTGACATGATGATGATGAATCTAACCTATTTTTTACTAAATATTGCATATATATTTGACAGCTTTCATGCATCACGTTTCCAAATTTTGAGTTGTATTTTTTACTTTTTATTTTTCTATATCCAGTCCCTACTTACTATACCTTCGAAAAATAGAGGACACTGCTTAGGTACTAACTACGAGTACATGCTTTTACTACATCCATAACTGCGATGACGTGTATGGTATGCATTCGCTTTTGTGGGCTTGTGTGTGTGTGACTTAGTATAAGCTCTTAAAATTCAGTCTATCGTCGCCCGCAGGCCACGAAAGCGATATTCAGTGGTACGAACACTTAGTGGCTATTCGGTTCCTTCGCTTCTCTTCGCTCGCTCGCACATATCAAATTGAAGTGAAACTTTGCAATATTATTTATTTATTTATTAAGGATCACCAACAGATAATACATCATACAAAAACATAAATATCAAGTATAAGACATTCCAGGTAGATGACTAATTTAAATTGGCTAAATGCTATTTGACAATTTGTTATAAGGTCAACTCTGGTCTTATTTTTCTGGTTTTTCTGTGCATCTATATTTCAGTTTGTTTTTTGCAATTAAGGTTTTACGGGATGACCGTAAAAGTAAAAATTTTGAATTGAAATAAAAAATACAAAAAGATTCTAAAAAACAATCTTAATTTGTAATTTGCCTAAGCCAATCATTTGCTACATAGGTAATTATTTGCCACATAAAAGTGTGATCGATTAAAATTTTGCAATATAAAAATGTTGCCAAATAAGAAAAATGCGAAGTAACGCCAACGATTAGTTTGCCAAAAGAAACTTCGGCGAAAGGTTGGTTGCTAATTGAAATTTGGCGAAACATAATATTTCGCCGAAAAGGCAGTACCTACACCACTCCGAACACTATTAGTTGCACGTCATGGGATAAACTTAATGCGATAGTTTCAATTTCGGCAAACGGTATCAGACTGCTGATTACCACTATCACTGACCTCATAACTGTCAGGTTGTAATCACATCGTCATGGCTGACATAAAAACGGTATCTTATCGATAATGTCGAACAATAAAATATCTCTTAACATTTGTGTTTGAAGATGAATAAAAGGATGACGATGATTGCGAGTATGTTTTACAGCTCGGTCTGCGTGGAAATAATCAGACAGCAGCTGTTTTGATACAATAATAATTTAGTCAATATTTCGAAGTTACTTTTACCTAATCGATGGCGCTATTATATGAACTAACTTTTTTTAATTTTATTTTATTTTTGTGAAATAATTCCGGGTCTACGATATTTCAGTCATCTTTTAAATTTCAACATGTCGTTTAATATCGTTAAGTACCTACCACTTTCTTACGTTTAGAATTTTGTGTTGTTCTATGAAATATGTCAAATCTTGTGTTTAATTTTCTGACAGCGATAAAAAAAATAAAACTTGAATAATTTATTGCAGTGTATAAATGTTCTTTTATTGAGTATGAATTACGTACTAAAATTTGAACGGTGATTCACTAGTTTATTTTTTTTATTTCATTCGATTGTGCATAACCCGATAACAGGAACGACATTCGTTATTTATGTTGAGAGAGAAAATAAAAAATTTCCACCTACAGTAACGCAAAATAACATTGCCTAATTCCAAATAAATGTCATATAAGACTCCAGCCTTGTTTAGAAAAGAAAAAAGAATCCTAAATTTTGATCTTCGTTTCGGGGATCGTATTGGGGGAGCAGTGGGATTGTATGAGTGTGTTAAAATGATTCTCGGTTAATTATTTGGTATTAATAATAATGATACCCGCGATTTAAATTCCGCAGAAAATATACCTTATGTGTAATATTTGTACGAATAAGATTTCATTTCAGATTTTTGATAAACATTACTACATAATTGACCAGTGTTCAGGGGTTTTATTCAGAAATATAGGGATGTTTTGGCGTAGTTAATACTTTTATTTAGGCGAAATTTCATTTCCCAACTCAACATTTCGCACTGATATCATTTCCCAACTAATGATTTGATAAATGATTAGTATGCAAATTATTACCTGGGATATTTTTAAGATGTCATTTGTGTTTTCGTCAAATGCGTTGATTGGCATTCCTTAATTTAGCAAGCAAACAAGCAAGCAAGCCAATGTTTTTTCCGTTCTGTTACAAAAAAAAAACCTAACATCGAAGGCTAAGGCGGAAGCTACGCTACGCTTCGCTCCCGCCTTAGCCTTCTGAACCCAACCTATCCAAGTCGCTTCTGCCTGGTCTCGTCTTGCTCGCTCGCTTCGCTCGCTCACCGCCACATGATTTAACATTTATTAATTTTATTATTGTATATCATGACTGACTGACTACCTAATGTATAAAAATTGGCCAAATGTTATTTGACTATTTGTTATTTGCCTTAGCCAATCATTTACTACATAATTGTTTGCCACATAAAAGTGTGATGAAGTAAAATTTTGCAATATAAAAATGTTGCGAAATAAGAAAAATGCGAAGCAAAGTTATGCCAAGGATTGGTTTGCCAAATGAAACTTCGGCGAAAGCTTGGTTGCTAAGTGAAATTTGGCGAAACATATTTCGCCGAAAAGGCAGTACACCGAAATATAGACATATCACTGTCACACAAATCGCACAAAGCTCGAAAGATCATTTATTTTCAGCCTAATCGAGTTTATTTTTCTCGTAACAAAAGTAAAAAGAATCGTGTATCGTGGGAAAATAAACAGGTGAACATCATCCTCCGACCATAAAATGCTCAGCGTACCTAAATGTATGTTGGTCTCGTTTTTCACAGAATTAATCTTTCGCCTGTATTTATGTAATGCTTTTAATTAAGAGCGTCAAATGAACCCTGGTAAATAAATAATATTTAAATGGTAGGTATCTACATCAGCTTTCTAACAGACATACTACTTCAGCGAATATTAATTTTGTGTATATCTCGATGAAATTATCTGAGTCAGATAATCTGATCAGGAGTGTTTTTTATTTTATCTCGTAGACTTACACGTATTATTATGCTTGCTATCAGTGTCTGTAGGTACCTGGGGACTGAAGGAAAATTTTCGAAATTTCCGAGATCGTAACTGTTCCAATTTAAAAAGTTTACAAGCAAACATAAACACGCCTGATGTAAAGAGTTTTATGTACATCAAGCATTCGTGCTGACGCACATCAAAACGCTGATGTATTGTTGGCAAGTGGAAAGTTGGAATTAAGAAATAATCACGTTACAATGATTCTCGAACATTCTTTAATATTGACAGATATAAATGAGAATACGCATTGCAAAGAGTTGGCAGTCTCACTGTTCAATGTATTTTTAGCAATGACTAAGCCGATTTTATACAAAAGATCACCTATCTTATAGGTGATCTCTTTCGATTATTGTCAAACATTATAAGATAAACTAAACATAACAGATTTGTGCTTCATGGAAATAGTGTACGACATCTGTAGCCACAAAATGTGCCAGAAAATGACTAATGAGTATTCATTCTACTTTATAAATAGAAGTGCAACAAAGATATTTTTGCTTATACCTTTCAAAAAATACTTCGGAGCCATCTGAATCGCTCCGCGGAAGTATTAGTTTTGGCAGCACCATGCCCTTCTTCCGCCTGCCACGGATGCCAGGCGGAGAGGGCCATTGCAGCTCGGTGATGGCCAGCGGGCTGTGTGGGCTGAGAATTGTCAACCGGCGTTCTGGAGGCGGGAGGCTTAACTGCTGCAAAGCTCTCCTTTCAGTACTTGCAAACAGCCCTCGTCTCTTTTCAGCCGAGGCTCCCATATCCTCCCCAGACAAGGCCCGACGGGCGGGCGCACCTCTCGTTTCTCTAATATCTCTTTCACTCGCTGTCAAAAATGAGCTGCGATGCGATCGTACTACGGTACATGAGCTAGCCGGGCGAGCCGGCGAGGATTCCTTGCATGGACGGAGGCTTTCCATAGAGCGGGCAGACTCGACTCGAGCCGCAGCCAAGTATTGCCCGCTCGTCGCAGTCGTATGCGCCACCTCGCATTCTTCCTGACTAGAGCTTGACGTGCCGCTGCGGGAGAACGTGCTCGTTTTAGAAACAAAACTTCGGTCACTAAACTGAGCGGCAGCAGATATGCTCGACGAATTTGCGTCGTTGGACTCGGAGGAGACCTGCTGCCGCACACAACTCTCCTCCAGCGAGTGGTGCACGACACGTGCATTAAGCGAACTAAATTTAGCCAGGTTTTGCCTGCGAATTTTCTTCTCGTCGTCTTCCTCCTCCATTTTTATAACTAACTAACACTTGCCATTTACACTTAACCGCGCACTATATAACTCAATACACCATTATTTATGCTTTCAAGATCTTTATTGGGTAATATTTTTCTTTATTATAAATAATTATCATAAAATAATAAGGAACACTCGACACAGTCTTTGACACTCTTTGTAACCACCATCACAGGCACGTTAGGTACACCTGAAACAAATTATTTAATTAGACGTATTCATATAATTGCTGTGTAAATATTGGGTGATACTCTTTCCCGGACCGGATAATACCGGGATGGAAATACCGACCTTGTTTTTCGTGTACACGCCCATAGAAGCTCCTGTCGGTTTCTATGGGCGAGTACACAAAAAACAGGGCCGGTATTTCCATGTCGGTGTTATCCGGGCCGAGAAAGAGTGTCACCCAAAATATTTGATGCTTGGTGATAAAGAGATGAAAGGAATATGGAAGCAGGAAACATGAGGAGGTGATAGCTATCTAACGTTTTATTTAGCTCAGACTAGCCAATTTATAATTTGCTACTTTTTCTAAATTAGTGTTTTTTTTTATTCGACTGGATGGCAGGAGAGCAAGTGGGTCTCCTGATGGTAAGAGATCATCACCGCCCATAAACATCTGCAACACCAGGGGTATTGCAGACACGTTGCCAACCTAGAGGCCTAAGATGGGATACCTCAAGTGGCAGTAATTTCACCGGCTGTTTTACTCTCCACGCCGAAACACACCAGTGCAAGCACTGCTGCTTCACAGCAGGATTAGTTAGTGAGCAAGATGGTGGTAGCAATCCGGGCGGACTTTGCACTAGGCCCTACCACCTGCGTTTGATGACCTGATTGATGTCAGATTCCTGTTTTTCCTACCTATTCAATATATTTCATTTATAATTTTCAAGTTAAAAGCCTCTTAACTTATTCGTATTTGAAGTACGCAGACACTTTCATTTTATCAGGTTTGCGGCCTCGCAAGTACACAGTTTGTTTTAAATCCAAATTGACTCGGAAAAGACTCAATTTAGAATTCTCGTTCTCTGCGCCACCTAAATATTTACGTAAGTAGGTAAACGTCGATTATTCTCGGCACAATATACTAGCAATTTACCTTAGATGGGAGATTTGTTCAGTCATGCATTTTAATTTCTCTTTGTTAGTAAGTGTTACAATAAATGGGGATTTTTTCAATTACTTTGAATCAGTTGGCTGATTTAGAGTCAAGTGCCAGTTGCCCCGCCTGGTTTGCACAGTCAGTGAGCGCCTTCACTTGTTCCGAATTGAGTCCTGAAGCTTTCACTTGGACATCAGCACTCTTCGAATGTTCTGAACTCTCACTACTGGACTCTATCCTCTTTGTCGTTTTGTTCCCAAGATGGTCAATATGGATCTCCTCTTCGAACTCCTCTTCGTAACTCGCCTGGAAACTCTCACGGAACTCCTGTCTGGCTTGTATGGATACTTTTTCTGTGGTTTGTTTTTGCTGAATCATCTCATCCATACTCTTCTTCATCAACTGTTGGCCAGCCTCGAGTTTGGTAGTCGATTGAGACATTGTGGGTAATTGTAGTCAAATCTAAAAATTAACAAAAGTATGTCGGTACTACAAAAGAGTTAATTTAGTTTTACTTAGTACAAGTAGCCTGGCTTATTATAATTATTATGAAGGATAGAATCCAATTTGTAAGTTTTTTCATTTCTTTGGTACATTTAAACATAAAAATGTTTTATTTTTGTTAGTGCCCGCGGCAGACAGATTTGATTGAATTAATTGTTGTTTTTCATTGTTCTAAGATTGATTTTCTTGAGCCAAATAAATTATTCAACGGGAAACTCAGGATGCATTTATGTAAATTAGAAATCCCAGTTTGATAGATACTGATAGCAGTGTTTGGCTTGGAGCCAGCAGGGAAATGTTTGGAGCACAGTTAAATTTACGCTGTTCGAGAAATTTTGAACGGTGCGGGCTATTCTTCTATTAAATCAACATTCTGGTTCAGGTCGAATTCCTTTCAAAAATCTTAAAAGAATTCACGCGTGACGGGGTCAAAGATTTCACAAACTATTTTTTTTTATTCGATTAAGTATGTTCGTTTTAGGGCTCACTATGGTATTCAAAGGATTTTGGCAAGACTCTATTGCTGTGGTTCAGCTGTCTGTACGTCTTTCCATCTGCCTTTCCATCTGTTATCGAAAATTTCAGTGTATATTAGTACGAGTATGGTGTAATAGTTAACAACAAATAGTAATAATTAAGTTAAAGTGTTTACAGGAAACGTACTTGGTTATTTTTTGCTTTTATAATCAATTTTTGTTTCATTTATTGTTATTTTTTAAGTATCTGCTGCTGTACGCTAATTAATTTTTGTAAATGTAGTGTTTCTCATGTAAGTGAAATGTTATAATTCTTTATGAGAATAAAGTTCTTAAACCAGAATTTAGTTCAAATTTATCACATTTTAAATTTTTATAATGCCTCCTAGGAACACATTTTATCTCTATGGTACCTATCGTGGAAGATTGGACAAATTCAGGAATAATAACTTGTCTACTTATCGCTGTAAGTTGTGAATTAAATAAAAAAAAGACGACACGACACATGAACCAGACGGTACACTAGACTAGGTAAGTTAATTACAAGATATTAAAAGTCATTAAAATGCCTGCCCCGGCACGTACTAACACTGTAGCTCCAATATTTCATTGTGTAGAAATTGTTTTATTAATTTAAATCTACAAAGGAACATTGATCTTTGTAATCTTGTTAATAATGTTATTAACGAGCACACAATTACTTGGTATTTCACGAATTTACGTTCAAGAACTTTTCATTTTATCCACTGATATCAAAACTAAGTATTTCTGCTTAGTAACATGAATAACTATAAGATAATAATATTTTAAAACAGTTATCAGTAAGTATAATCCTAACGTAACACAAAACAATAGAAAACGCTAAAGTTAAAAAAAAACTTAAACGTTAAAACGAACCTCAGACGCTCGACAAAAATAATCCGATTGTCACTGGCCAGTGATACACTCCAAAATTTGAATTAAAAAATTGAGATGTTTTCAGTAAGAAGCTTGCGCGTGGACTGGCTGGGGTGGGGAGTCGGCGTCGGGCTTTGTTTCGGCGAGCTTTGCGTGGGCGCGGCTCCAGAACCGCTAGCTGCGTCTGCGCAACGCGACTTGGCCAAAATAACGCGACATTCGCGACATCTGTCTTGGCATATTAACTAACTCGATAATTAATTTCGACAACCCCAGACACGTCAAACTAAATTGCATTCTTAAAATGACAGTAATGTGAATTCGGTTTCGTAACGAAATACTAAGGTGTTTTAACGTTAATTTTTAGAAAATTTGAGCTGTTAATTAGGCAAGTTTAAATGAATACCTAGTTACGGTTTCACATCTCGAACTATATAGCTACGTCGCTACGTCCCACAGTAGGGCACATTCTTCCTATCAGAATGAGAGGGCTTGGGCCGTAGTTTCCACGCGGGTCCAGTGCGGATCGAGAACTTCAAACACACCATTGAATTAATTCACAGGTTTGTATAGATTTCCTCACATCGTTTTCCTTCACTGTAAAGCCGAGATAAATTTCAAATGTGATTTTGCACATGAATTTCGAAAAACTCATATCTTTAATCATCTTTATTTGCATAAAACTAAAACATGGTACAGCAAGGTGTTACATTTTGAAAATTTAACATCATTTTTGCTAAGTAGTTTTAGCAACATTAAGAACTTATATCTATGACTTTACTTAAACATTAATTTAAATTGAAAACAATTCACTCACTGAGTAGAACAGTTTCTCATAGGTCCTCATAGGTCCTCAGCTTATTTAATCAAGAAAAGCCATAGGTCAAATATAGCTTTACTCAATATAGTGACTTTCTTTGATACGGTACACTTTAAAGGTCAATCAATACGAGAATATGGGGAAAAATATCAACCTGGAATAAAAAATCTTGAAACACTTTTAAAAAGGTGTTCAATTTCTTGAACATTTTTAGATAAACGCAAAATGGAGATAAATGCGTAAATGCGTTCTATTAAACCCACATTAAACCACTTTGTGAAAAAACACGTGTCGAGATAACCATCAGGTGCGCCAATTCACAAGAGCCGCAGTAAGACGCCAGAAATAGCGGTATGCGTCAACGGACTGAGAAAAGTCGTGAAATGATGACTCCTTGGGATGGGGGCGATAATCATAATAAACATTATTGCATTCGGGTGAATAATCATTGGCAAAAATCTCTATGACTAAGCGATCAAGGGACTGTCGCGGTATGTGTCTCGTCTAAGAAACCGCTGAAAACTATTCAGGAAAACCTTCGGCATATTTCGTTTCCCAACTTTGATTGTTATTCTCAAAGGAGCCGTAAATAAACGACGATCTTTGTACATTAGTCACAGTGGCTAACTATATCACTAATAAAATGCTTTTGTTGTGAGGTTTAAATCATTACAGTATTATTGGTACCTACTAATAAACACCTACATTTTCTGCAAACTTGACCAGTCATTTAGCAAAATTGGCGTCTCATTTCAAATCTAGTTTTGGACGTGATTGCATTGTAGATATTATTGATCATTTCCAATTATGATACAATGTTTTTAATTGATTGATTGAGAAGGGACGATATAAAACGAGCATAAGTATTAGAACTGAAGAGACTATTGTTACGACATTATTCCAAGTTGGAACACACTGTCGCAGATTTCTTTTGGTAAAGCCTAGATAATATAGATTTAAAATAGAGTCGAGCTAATAAATATCTATACAACCATCGTGTTAAAAAGCACACTTTATGATAAATGACAAAGGTTTACAGACTTAGTTGCAAACCTATTAAAAAGAGTAAGTAATGGTTGTCTGGAGGACATCTTTTTAACCAATAAGATTGCATTATTGTCTACCTTGTTTTATATTTTACTTTAAAATTTAATGCATTGAATTGTAATGATCATTAAAAAAATGTACTGTAGGTATTGTTAATTTGCCAAATAATTGATGAAATCGTCGATAGGAAATCAATGAAGCTATACTTTCTAAAATGGATCGATTGATAAGTTAAACAAGCTCGACTAGCAAAATTTATGGGGTTAGTCTATTGACATTTCAGTAAATTACGCCACGATTTCGGGCTGTTTAGGTCACATGCCACATTTATGTATATCAATTGTTTCCTGCTAAATTATGTTATAATGACAGCCTATATTTTATAACACGAGTAAAGCGGACTTTCATATATTTAAGAGTTTCAGTGCTCCTCCACTAAGAAGAAATCTCACAGTTTATTGGGATCGGACCTTGATTTTCACATAAACTTTTATATGTACACCACAAAAACGCGATAGGTGTATTATTATTATTTCAGTTTCTTTTACATGTTTTGGACGTCGAAACGTATTTCAGTGTAATGACAACATTAATATCTAGCAAAAGTATTTTGTCTATTCATTTTTCAAGGCCTTTAAATTACCCCATTTATCAAACTGATGGTGGTTGTGTGACTGTTATTGGTTATTATTTGTATGCTCTTTACTGTACCTATTGTACGGCATATTTAGTATTTTATACCTACACTAAATTCTTTTGTAAACTGTGACATAACTACTGCTAGAGTAGTAGAACTGTAGATGTCGGTCAAATTAATGTGTTTGTAATTAAATCATGTGTTCTTTTAACGCTTAAATGGTTCCAACGGAAGACCAGCGTCGGCCGCAAGGTTGACATCATGCTGAGTTGGGACCATTTCGTGACAATTTATTTCTACCATGGCTTTGACGTCCGTTAGAATAAGCTTTAATTAATATACATATTCTACTTGAATTGGCGTGACAGTAGTTTGGACTTTATTATTAGATATTGCGGGCATCAAATGTAGGAGCCAGTTAAACGAGGATTACTTCGCTCGAGGCCTCTTCATTTCATGGATTACGACGGGCTTTGGTGGAGACGAAAATTAATTAACTAATCGCTGACTTCATCGCATCCACATCACATTGTTTGTGAAGATGAAAAACGTACTACTTCAAACGCAACCCGTCACATTTCCACATAACCGTGAGTCGGTGTACGTCAGGAAAATTTTAAAGTTACATTGAAATTTTTGTCATTAAAGTCATATCTCTTAAATAAAACCAAGGCCATGTGTCGTAATGAAATCTGATGTGAAATTAAGATCAGTTAAATAATTAAGTAGTTGCCTAAAAATAATTATCCAGTCCTATAAATAAATGAGAGAAATCCTTATCCAATTCCATTATCACATATTTGAAAGGGACGTTGTAGGTATTCATAACCTTTCGGCGCATTTTCATCTGCGCTGATTTAAATTTAACTATTAAAAGTGAAAAGTGATCCCTGGACATTTTAAACTTGTACTGCTCTTGCACCACTTTACAACACATACTACTAGGGTAATGATTCACAGCTAAAATTCACAATGATAATACGAAAAGGTACGCACATAATTGACAATGTCAGACTCGCGCACTGGACACGATTGTCAAGCCCTTTGGACACGACTTTAAATGTGTAATTTGTTATACTTTTTCTGATTTTCGGTTGGTATACCTATTAACTTATTCTTTAAATTCATGAGAGCGATGTTCAAAGCAAAGTAGGTAATAGGTAATTAAAAATAAATAATAAATAAGTCAGATAGACTTGAAATTTGGAATAATTATTTAAATCGCGTGACAATATAATAATCTAGTAGTGATATCCTGGATTGTCTCCGCAGGACGGAACTCTTCAACGGTTAATAGCATCGACTTGAAATTTGGTATGCAAATGTAGTTTGAGTGACAAATGTGACAATGCAAGTAGAGTCAACAAAAAGTACAGTCAGCAAAAAGAACTTGTATTAAAAATGAAATTTATATGGTTGGGTTATAATTATAATATTGCTATGCCCTGTGTTGTTGTGAATAACTTTATTTTCTTTCTTTGTCGTTTATTTATTCCTAGCTACTTTGTCAGTAAAATCATGACAAGTGTAGATTACCTACTTTGAGTTCTACAATCGCTCATCAACTTGTATTGCTGACCATACATGTAGTGATTATAGAGTCAGTAAGTACTGGCACCGGATGGATATTTGAATGCGTTTAAAATACGAGCAAACGCCTGACACATTTATAAGGTGCATGCTGATTTATTTGATTTAATGATGAACATAACGTTCTGCACTGAAGTTTATTTTAAAACATGTGTAATAATAATAAATATGAGACTGAGACAAGTTTTCGGAAACATCTTCCGTATATTTATTCTCGATGACTAAGAAAATGTATCTACGATAGAGGCGATAGCATTCTGAAGGACAACATTATAGAGGAATCAGATTAAGCATGGGATTAAACCACTTATCAAGTGTGGGTAGCAAACAGGGATGTTGCAGATATTCGCATCCGCAACAGCGGAGCATCTGCATTCAATTTAACATCCGCATCCCCATAAAATCAATGCGGAGCTGATGCGGATGCGGATGTCGAACAAGTCGGTACAGGAATGAGACTTAGCGGCGGTGCGTGTAGCGCACGTATGTACTATTTTTGCCCTTAACCAATAGGAATTTGGTAACGTTTTTGTGATTCGTCGATCGACCTGTGACAAGAAGCGACAAGTCCAAAGTGAAAGGTGAAATTATATAAAGAAGTAGCAAATGTGCATTTCTTTTCGGGTGTTTCGCTTCGCGTGATTAAAAACAAAGGCACCGACGGTGCAGTGAGTTTTTTAGTTAGTAAAAATAGCTTAACAGCAATATTTAATGCTTTTTTATTGTAACAAATCTTACATCCGCATCCGCATCCGTGGATGAGAGCCTTGTTAAATCGGCATTCGCATCCACATCCGCGGATGTCAAAAATTCTGCATCCTCAACATCCCTGGTAGCTAACTAAAATTATCTGTAAATGTTTATCAGTAACTAACACTAAGTACTTACATTACCGGAATTAGATCTAAAGGCACGACTGCAAACCTAAGTTATTCCTAAATTAAAAAACACAAGTGGACATAAGAAAATGTGTAAGTACTTGAATCTTTTTGTTTTGAAGTGGTATTGTATTTAGTCGTGCCTTTTGATTTTAATGACGTAACGTAGGTATACTTTGTATACTTTTATCAGTTTAGAAAACAAAACCACGAGTACCTATGATCAATCGCTTTCAATCTCTACATAATAATAAGACCGTTAAAAGTAAGAATCAATGTGATGAATATAAGTCACTTCGTATTTCTGGACATTGCTTGTTTACTAATTTCCTTAAAGAAATATTAAAATAGTAGGTACACAATTCGACAATGTCAATCGAGTAATAATTGAATAGTGTCAGTCGCTTGGGGCTTGAGATCTTTGTTATCTTTTCTGTGAAAAGAATATAAATCTTGCGTATAAATATTGTGCTCTTAAGCGATAAGGCCGCCTATTGCTCACCTTGTAATATTTTTTTCTGTGTATCTGTTTTCTGTATCGCTTACTATGTCCGGTGTACAATTAAGAGTCTTTGTATTGTATTGTATTGTATTGTGTAACTTAATTCTGATTTACGCGAACGAAGCACGGGTAAAGGCTAGCAATAAAATATAAATATGTGTTGAAATTAGGTGCCTACGAGTAAATAGCGGAAGCTAAAGATAGCCTATCTTTGTGTGACGTAAGTAAAGGCCAAGTTACAAGTAGCTACATCCCTCAAACCGTCTAAAAGTAAGTTCGATCAGTTCGGCGAACAAGACCCGGCCATCATTCTTGCCGGTGTCACTATCACCTCGGGCAGAATGGACCCGACGCTACATACAGCCTATTGATTTACAGTATTTTACAGGGTAAATATATAACGATAGTTCATTTTTACCCGTCTTCAGCAAAGGCAATAAGGGTTATGATTGTTCTAGTCTATAAGTACCTACATGTTCATTTTTAGGGTTCCGTACCTCGAGAGGAATAAACGGAACCCTTATAGGATCACTCCGTCCGTCCGTCTGTCAAGACCCTTTTTGTCAAGAACGCGTGAAGGTATCAAGCTGAAATTTATATTGAATACTCATATCTGCGGTCCCTTAAAGCCTTGAAAAAATCAAACTTAAATCAACGCAATCAAAAGTTACAGTCATTAAAAACGAAACTGTCCTAGAAACTTGAAATTTGGTGTGAAGGTAGCTATTATAACACAATCAACTAGAAAAGTCTGAAAATTATGATCTTTTATGTGTGTCTGTAAATATCAATGACCAATATAATCTGACCCCACACTGCGTACATTTTGCTTAGGGGCAGGGCTCTGTTTACAATGGATAGATAAAATCACTCGGAAAAAGCGGGAAATATCATCAACAGCCTGTGCCCGACTCGCACTTGCCCGGTTTTTTTTTTTAGATAAGACTGATCAGAGATTGATCTCATCTGTTGGTAAGTGCAATGGAGGCAGAAGATGTAGCTGGCTGGTTCAGTTCATTCTGACCTTGTCATTTTTACAAGCTTTTTACTAACTTGCAATTTTTGAAAATAGTTCGGGTAAAATCTTGCAAATGAATTTCGACCTACTTCTAGCAGTCGAATAAAATGCGTAGGTATGTAACTCGGGTGACAATACAATAATCGGGCAGTCACATCCTGCATTTATATTCAGTTTCGATGAAAACGCTTTCATATACTGCTGCAGCCGGTCTGAACCGAGTCTACCAGCTTGAGCCTGCTGATGCTGCAGCCAGAGTCGTCTCCTCATGAGGACACTCCTCATTCATTAATAGTGGAATGCAAGGGTATACCATAACTCGATTTTCTCAAGAAACTCGTCATGAAGGTTCGCTGGTGATCCGCAACCGAAGTCCATAACCTCTCTGTCCAGAGTGTAGCGACTTCAATGAAGATTGTCTGAGTTGTACTAGCTGTATGTAGACCTCTAGACCTAGACCCTTAACGTTACGAAGTGATCAATTCTGGTACGTCTGTCTGCCAAGTACACTCTATCAATTCGCAGGTGCAAGTGATATACGCCCCGCAAATAGCTGGGATTCAGTAACAAAGCAAATAACCGGCATTATCGTGTAAATAGAGACGCCTTATTTACTTAATTGTTCCGAGCCTCCCAAAACGGGCCTTTTGTTTAAACGTCTGACTCGGGGAGAATAAACATCATAAACAAAAATTACCCGAAATAACGGTAATTAATAAACATACTAAGTATGACGAAATACGCCGTTGCAGGCGAATGTTTCACGTTTCACTTTGTCTTAGATCTTATTTGACTTTTTATTCTTTATATCGTTTCTATTTTTATAACCTCGGGCTACCAGTATCGTGGTCTGGTAATAATAATAACTTATATTTCGCTTCTGGATAGAGTACAAAAGGCATTCTTGCGTTTTTTGTAAACTACCCTTTCTAATACCCTACCAAATTCTTGCTGGGCGTCTTAGGCTTCAACTCCTTGGAGGTGAGGCGAGATTGCAGACTGCTTACTATAGCCAGTGGGATTTTGCGTGGAGATTCTGATTGTCCTGAATTAGTGGCTCAGTTGATGCGTCTGTATGTTCCCTCACCGACTAAATTTCTTCTCCAGCCACGCCGTCGCCATTTATTAGCGGCGCCGGCAGCGCGAACAGTGTCTCGCAGAAAATCTCCTCTGGTTCGAGCTTTGCACCAGATAAACTCGCTTCTCTTCTTCTACCCCTAGCTGTGATTTGTTTGCAAGTAAATGGTTAGAAGTGTGTGATGAATGTTTGAGGTTCTGCGAGAACATAGATGTACGGCCTTCTTCTGTGAATTACTAACTAAGTAGGTAATCTGCATATATTTTGTTTTTATGTGTATTCTTTGTGTAAATTGTATTTGAATTTCACATTGCTTTGGCTTAAATGTTATGTTGTGAAATGTAATAAATAATAAATAAAAATTACTCAGTTCCCATTGGTATATCTGTTAATTTTGTCATTCGATAACTGTTTACGTGACGTCAGTGATGATGTGTAGGTATAGTAATGGCGGTGTTCGATTACACTGTATACTGTAGACAACTCACGCTTCTCTTACTCGACTTTTCGAAACTCGCCGCTTAGGGTCTCCCCAAGGTCCAAACCTATCGACGCGGAATCGGGTATAGCCGATCAAAAAACTCTTTATATATTATCTACACCCATATCATAACTCCTCTATAATGCGTTCAATAACCATTAGCAATGACCAGCATTAAACAACCGATTTTACCTACTATGACAACTTTCTTGTCTGTGGTAGTAGGTAACAAACAGTAACGTACTTTACAGTATCAAATAATAGTACTGTAATGAATTTCAAATTTGGAAAAGCTGTCAAAATTAAATGGGCCTCTATTCTGGTATCCATAGATACAACATTTTCTCCATACAAAATGTCACTTTGGTATGTTTTTATCATCACTGCCGTTACGTAAACAGTTATCGAATGACAAAATTAACAGGCACACCAATGTGAATTGAGTTATTACCAGACCACGCTACTGATAGCCTGAAGTTATAAAAATAGAAACGATATTTAAAGAAAAAAAAATAAAATAAAATATAAGACAAAGTGAAACATTCGCCCGCAACGGCGTATTTCGTCATATTTAGGGGCTGTTTCACCATCCATTGATTAGTGTGATGACGGTTAAAAAATGTGATGCCGTCTCAGTCTATTCGATCAAAACAAATAGAGACGGCATCACATTTAACCGTCAGTTAACACTAATCAATGGATGGTGAAACAGCCCCTTAGTATTTCAATTTGTTTATATGGACTGTCATTGATATATGGTAACTTTTAAGGTTAACGCTGTTTTAATATTATTATGATTTATAGTACTGAAAAAGGCCCTAAAAATTGATGTGAGTGGTAGTAGTTTTACCTTTCAGTAGTCAGTCATTGTAATGTCGTATCAGGAGCTCAAAGCATTGGCGGTGAGCACTACTGAATGGCGATTACTCCACCAGCAAGGCTCTTAAATATGTGATGATGATGAAGTCGCCAGTTCTGCATAGTTCTGGTGCACTAAACGTATTTTTTCAAACGCAACCTTAACTCAATCAATAATAATTGAACATTTTTGTTGAGTGATCTAATAAGAAACATTTAAATATAAGACGAAAAATAAAACGCCTGAAAGAATTGTTTGATTGAATCGTCTAAAAGTATGAATAATGCAAAATATCTCAGTGTAAACAGAAGCAAACGAGATTGTATATCAAATAACCAGACTTATTATGATCGCAAACTTTTAAAGCAGCAAAGGCCACTTTCATATTTATATTTATTCAAGTATTAATACCAGGTAGGTAACAGGTAATATTAAAGCGCTGAAGGTACTCAAAAATATTTGAACACTAGCTTTTGCCTGCGGCTCCGCCCGCGTGGTATTCGGTTATCGCGCGGTATTCCCTCTGGAACTGTGCATTTTCCGGGATAAAAAGTAGCTTATGTTACTCTCGGGCCCATAAACTATCTCTATGCCAAAAATCACGTCGATCCGTCGCTCCGTTACGGCGTGAAAGACGGACAAACACACAAACACACTTTCGCATTTATAATATTAGTATGGATAGTCTTTAAGGTGGAAATACCTCCTAGTGACCTTCTGCATATCGGACAAGGTCACCGCTTCTAGTGTGCATAATGTTCGCCCCTTTACTACACACTTTTTTTAAGAAAGAAAAAGTGTACATCTATTTCTAAGATCGAAGTATTATACACTTAAAAATTAAAATTAAACTCGAATTGATTGAACCATTACAAGTAGTAAGCAAATAAAAAAAAAAGTCACCATTGTATAATAGACAACTCGTGAGACACATTGATAAAAAATACTAAATTAAACAGTTCGGCTCACGATTATAAGACAGGAACGGTAAAAATCAAGGCTTATAGGTAATCGTGAGTTAAACCGTATAATTCAGTATTATAAAAAAAGGTAATTTTTTTTTTCATATGTATAACCAAAATATTAACGAAGACTTTGAAATTAGCATTGTATTTTATTAGATCGAAAATATAAACTGAAATATAGATACACAAAAAAACTAGCAAAGGGGATCAGCACCGGGAATCGAACCCAGGTCCTCAGCATTCCGTGCCGCGTGCCATACCCCTACACCACCACTGGATAGGAGTACAGTACAGGCAAGAATTTCTCCTATTTATTTATATTTATTTATTTTATTTATTTATTTATTTAGGTACAGTTTTACAAAATAAGTTTTTCTTTCTATTTGTAGGCAGCGCTGGTCTCTTTTTCTGGTTTTTCTGTGTATCTATATTTCAGTTTGTATTTTCAATATGGATTTTACGGGATGACCGTAAAAGTAACAAAATTTGGAGTTAAAATAAAAAATACAAAAAGTCTCCAAAACCAATCTTTTTTTAGACTTATTATATTAGCGAATTTATAAACACAGGGTGCTTTACTTATTAACGGCTGTAAGCACCTTAATTATTGGCAAATGCGCGTTAGAGAGTGATCAGATATCTAAGAACACCTCCGCTTCTCTGTCTTTACACTAAGTACGAAATTCGATTTACGAACTTCGTATCATGCCGTTCCATTCATGTCAATAGTATTTAACAGAAAAGTAAGAGAGACGATACTACGAACTATAAATTTCTAATTTCGCCCCCCCTGATCTATTCAATCTCGTTTATTTGCGCGGCACGATACCGTCAGAAAATTATCAGCACAATTTACATAACCCAACTCATTATTATGTCAAGACCTTTGGTTAGAAAATAGTTCGTCTACGGTGCATGGTGGTGCAGGCACGCGAAGGTAACTTCCGTCCCAGCGATGCCTATCTGCCTGCCTTATGCTACCCTGCCCTTAAGGATGACCTCACCGAGGCGCGTGCCTATTCATTTGCTATCTCTGGCGTGCTGGGAGTCTAAGCCAGGGTTATCGTGTCCCAGTTAAACGCTCGTTAAGCGGAGGAAGCCACTTTAGGCTGGTAAGGGACTGGCAAGTAAATTATTATTTTCAGTATCTTAAAGCTAAGTCTAGTACGACACTACACACGGTACACTCAGTGTATCATGAAGTCACTTTGTAAGAACATGGGCGACACGCGCGTACACACAGAGACACTTTGTGTATACCTACACTGAGTGTACCGTGTAAAGTGCCACAGTCTGTTTGAGCCTTAAGAATATCGAATTTTGTTTTAATTGCAGGAAATATAACAATTAAAAGAGCGTTCCGTTCTCTGACCTTTAGCAAAGCGATACTACAACATCTTGTCATAACATAGAACTGAAATACGTATTAAAATCGATGGAGGCCTCTGCGTGTTTTTGACCACAATTTTTTTAATTTTATTCAAAAGGTAGGTTAGAGTCAAATACAAAACACAAGAAGGCTTTAGCTCTGATATTATTATATAGGTGCTAGTAAGTCATTGATATGCAGGTAATATTTAAACACGAGTTAGGCACGGTGAAAATAGTTTTTTTACGTTTTAGTTTTTAAAAGTTTTTTAGTTTTTTATGTGTGGTAGGTTTTACTTATTACAAAGAAGTGTTACGTTTGACCGTAATCATGCCTCATGGTAGTACTATTATTTATTCTGTGCTCATGGTAAGATGATGAAGTTTAACATGTAGTTAGATTGCCTGGTAAATGCCCATTCAATCTAAAGCAATAAATAAATTACCTACTTATAAGTTTTGTACTTATATTATTCCACTAATATTATAAATCAGAAAATTAGTGGAGGTGTTTGGATGTTTGTTACCTAATTATGCAATAACTGCTTGACGGATTTAGTTTAAATTTAGCACACAGGTAGTTCGTGACCTGGATTTAGAGATAAGATGTTTTTACCCTGGAAAATTGCACAGTTCCCGCGGGATAGCAAAAAACAAGTTCTTCGCTGCCGAAGTCGCGAGCAACCGCTAGTATTTACATATAATTTACAGTGTAGGTTGTGTCGAAAACCAAGGTAGCATTTATAAGAAAGTATAACAATGAGAGCGTAAGCGTATCAATACAATCATACTTCAAGGCCACCTTTAGCGTGTTACATACAATTTCATGTCTCAATATTAGAATTTTCGAACTTGAACTTGCTTTCTCCATGGTAATGGCATATGGAACCTTCCACAAATCGACCTTAATGCACGCACAGTCATTTCGTTCAAATTAAGGTGCTGCTTAGGAGGTTTATTAGTTTTATCAAAGTTTCAGTGACCTTTCACGACATTCAAAGTCAACCACGTCACTGATTTCATTATTGTAGCCTGGTTTAGTTGAACGCTAACATTACATTGGGAACTATATTTTCTGTCACTTAAATTTAGATTTGTCGCTAAACTGCGATACCCTAATTATTATATCTATCCTTAAGAAATATACTGGTCATCAAATTAATCAAGTCTGTCTCTAAGTATGAGTCATCAGATTAATGTAAACCTGTATCCTAAATTATAGTTTGATCATCAGAATTCGTTCACTATTTTGGTGAACGAAGATGGATTTGGTAGATCACGTAATAAATAGATTAGTTCCTTAATTCGATGTTTCTACCTATTCTACTACGGCAGGTCTGGCTAGGTTAGGTACGACGACGAGCAAAGCGAGGAGGAGTGTTAGGTAGAACTGCGACCCTCAGTGCGAGAGCTAGGGCATGGATACCGGTATTCGGTATTACCGAAAAACCGGGATACCGGTCATTTTTTCCCCTCTTTTAATACCGGTATTAAATATCTACAAAACCGGTTTTTCGGTATTTTGACTTGTGCTTAAAATAGTAATAGTCGACTTTAATTTCAAACAAGAAAGCACTTATAATAACTTGTCTTCAGACTTATGGCTTTTGAAGTTACACCTCTTAATCTACTTTCAAATTTCAAATTGACCGCGCACAAGTTTGCTTTGCTTATTTGTAGTGTAAGCTTTCTCGAAGTTGGACCTACCTAACTGGACCGTTTGTCCCAGGTATACATAGTCGTCAACAACTTCGAGCGCAGAGCCCCCGACTATTGCGGGAGTTGGGACAACATGGACATTAGTTAGACATGACTTTCGTCTTGCCCATGTTCATTTTTAGGCCAACTCGGTCGGAAACTGCTGAGGTCGGCGAGCATAGCACTGAAGTCTTCCATGGTCTCAGCCATGACTACAATATCGTTGGCGAATCGAAGGCGAGTGAAGTACCCGCCATTAATGTTGATGCCTCGTCCTTTCCAGTCCAGAACCTTAAAAGCATCCTCCAATGCAACGGTGAACAGTTTCGGAGCGATCACATCTCCTTGTCTGACTCCCCGCTGCAAAGGAATAGGCTTCGTGCTCTGGTCATGTAATCGGACGGACATAGTGGCGTTTTTGTACAGACACTAGACACTTCAACACTTCGATATACCGGTAGTCAACTGCACCGCTGGAGAGCCTGCATCACAGCCCAAGGCTCGATCGAATCGAAGGCTTTCTCGTAGTCCACAAATGCAAGGCAAAGGGGAAGTTATACCCTTCGGTCTTCTGTATAACCGGCTTTGACTTATAGACAGATCCCTGGTAAACACCTTAGAGCCTCTGATACGCTCAATAGCCTCTTCAATGCTATTATTAGTATTAAATCGGCGTACATCGCGCTTCAGAGATTTTGAGATCTGCCTATTGAACTGCTGATAGCGACAATTAAGCGTCACCAGAAGACTGTAGCAGCATCTCACGCCTCACCTCCATGAGCCTAAGCCCAGAGCGCGAGAGCTTATTGGTTCTAGTACGGCGGGTTTTGAAGAAGTTAGATCCGATCGTATGGACAGCTTCCACAAACCCGTCGTTGTAATCGTCCACGTCGCTACCTCCTAGGCATTCGAAGTGGTTTTTGAAGTTGAGCTGAAAGCTCTCGGGGTTTTGGAGCTGAGCTGGTTCCGGGCGGAGTGTAGATTTCATCAGTAGAGACCTTTCAAGCTTGAACTGGATATTTAATGAGCCTCGTACAAGCGAAAGAAATTATGCGAAAATTTGGTTGGGAACTAATAATCGGTGAAACAATTTTCACCGAAGAATTAGAGAATCCAATTCCATATTATATAAGTATTAGTTAACAATTAACAACTTAAGTTTTTTATTTTAATACTTGCTCATTAAAAGGGAAGTTTATTAAATCTTGCTTTTCATGTATATTGGTTATATTTCAACAAAACAACAGACTTATACAGAAAGAAAGAAAAATAAAGGGAAATATGGAAAATACCGAAAAATTACCGAAATACGGGATACCGGTTTTCAAAATTTGAATACCGGAATAATACGGTATTGCCATCAAGCCCAATACCGCATAGCCCTAGCGAGAGCCGAGCGAGCGAAGCGAGCGTGCCGCGGCATCGGCCGGCGAAGAGCCAAAACCGATCATTTTTGCTAATACTTGTACGATGAATATAAAATGTTTGTAGTAGGTACTTGAGTCTTGGTTACCGTTTAGGGGCATACATGTCCAAATGTCAGAAAGTCCAGGTGTCACATTGTCCATGGTCAAAAAGTCCGAAGGTTATAATGCCTTAATGTCGGATAGTCCATATGTCGAGAGTCCAGGTGTCACATTGTCCATTGTCAAAAAGTTCGAAGTTATAATGCTTAATGTCGGATAGTCCATATGTCCGAGAGTCCAGGTGTCACATTGTCCATTGTCAAAAAGTTCAAAGTTATAATGCCCTAATGTCGGATAGTCCATATGTCGAGAGTCCAGGGGTCTCACTCATTCTAATTTGGTTTTGTTTACACCTATTGCAATCGAATTGTTTTCGACTCGATCGCCTTTACTTTAAGTCAATAAGAGCTGCCACCACGTAGACAATACGATAACAATATGGAAAGAGACAATGTAGAATGAGGCCCCAGTCCATCTGCATGACTGGATCAGCTGGTCAATTCTTGTCGACTCGACATGACATGTACGAAGCATCATAGATGCATCTGGATCTTACTGAGAATGGGTCTCAGGTATTAGATAACAGACTGGAAATAATGCAGATGAGCAATCTAGCTCTCTAATCTATTTCAGTTATATTTATCATTTAGTTGTGTTAGTCATATTTTTATACAATGAGACATTATGGGATTCAGGCCTTCAGAACTAGGACGTTTAATCCTTCGGACTTTTGAGTATGGACTTTTTGACGCTAGGACTTTCAGACACTAGGATGTTTCATCCTTCGGACTTTTTGACCATGGACTTTTGACGCTAGGACTTTCAGACACTAGTACGTTTAATCCTTCGGACTTTTTGACCATGGACTTTTTGACGCTAGGACTTTAGACACTAGGACGTTTCATCCTTCGGACTTTTTTGACCATGGACAATGTGACACCTGGACTTTCTGACATTTGGACATGTATGCCCTAAACGAATTGGTGTAATTTGTAAGAAGATATTCAAAGTCAAAGTCAAAGTCAAAATATCTTTATTCAATTTAGGCTATAAAAAGCACTTATGAATGTCAAAAAAAATCTACCACCGGTTCGAAATAACCTCTGCTGAGAAGAATCCGGTAAGAAACTCAACGAGGTATATATATTTTTCTAACAGATTTACAATATTATTATTATATTATTATTATTATTGCATTCATTTTTATATCATTATCGTCAAATTTCAGTTCAATTATTTGATGATCAATATCATTTCCGAGTAATTTTTAAATAATATTCAGGTAACCGTTTTAATATTATTTGGTGATTCAATTTCGGTGACAGATCTACGCATTTATTAGGTGATCAATAAAATCATACCCCATTATATTTACTCGTAGTTAAAGTCGGGAAATTGTCTGCTAGGTCTCGCTTTGTCTCGACACTTTGTTAATAAGATCGATGTATCAAATGCCTGGATTAAACTGGCTAAGTGAGCTGTGATCTTACTGCATAACAAACACAGCATACGAATACGTCTCGCGCATGACGTTGTCAGTTTAGAATTCTCTCATTGCAATCCCTCGGGCACTATATTTACCGTGGTAAAAGGATGCTATACAAAAACGATAAGTGTCTGGGTCCAGGTCGTGGCTCTGTCTGTATGTAAAATTTGGTCGATACCCGTTTAGCTTTCACACGTGATTGACAAATATATAATTTAAAAATTTTCACATTATAATAATTATTATAATTACATGACATTCAAAAAATTCTAATTCGACCGGAAATTAAAAAAAAAATACAAACATTGGAACATAGAAACTCCTCCTTTTTTGAAGTCGGTTAAAAATTATGAAATTAAGCAAATTGATTTTACACATCGTTACTACTTCGAAAAATCTTGTACTATCTTAAATCAATACGCCAACAAAATAGACCATTAAAATAATGTTTATTACATTTCACTTACAAATCATCAATTTTGAGGTATAAGCTTTTTTAACCCCCGACGCAAAAGAGGGATATTATAAGTTTGACTGCTATTGTGTGTCTGTATGTCTGTGTGTGTGTCTATCTGTCTGTCCATGGCACCGTAGCTCTTAAACCGGTGGACCGATTTGAATACGGTTTTTCTTATTTGAAATCAGGTTTTCTAGTGATGTTTCTTAGAGATTTTTTATAAAAATCGGTTTAGCCGTTTTTGAGATATTGAACTTTGAAGTGAAGTCGGTGGTTTTGCCAACTTTTGGTTGGTTAGGTTATTACTCGTATCTAGGGGCACAGCATTGCCCCCGCGAAGTCGAGCAAAACAAAAACAAAGGCGCGGTCGTATCATACTTTTCTCGAAGCCATTCATTGCATTGTCTTATACTTAACGCCAAATAATTCGCATATTACAATACTACTCGTAGTAACTGTGTAACTAATGAACACATTGGCAAAATTTCAGCGTGAAAAATGAGAGCTGTGAGGTGGTGCAGTGTGGGGGAACAGCACTCGCCCCGGAATGCTAAAGATTCGGGTTTGATTCCTGGCTCCCAGATGTGTTTTTTAGTTTTTTCAAATGTGTTCTAATTAACGTTAATTTTTCTATACTAGCCATATTCATACTATAATATGACAAAAAAAGTGACAATCAAGGGGCCTACTACGAAATTAGAAAATATTATTCTTTAATACGAGAGTGAGAGGGACGATACGATGCGAACTTCGATTTTCGAATTTCGTATTAGCTCCCCTGTATTGACGGGGAGCCATCATTTTATTCAGTTGTTTTCTTAGCGTCTTTCTCTTGCCGAGCTGTGAAGTGCTTAGACATAAAATACTTAATTTTATTTTTTGCATTATTTTCCTCGTAATGTAATGAAAATCATTGTGTGTATCATGGGCAGTAAGGAGATTACAAACTCGAGTCATTAAAACATAAAACCCTTCCGTCTTCAGCGTCGGGCTTCTAAATAGAATCTCGTTAGTAATTCCCTTCTTACGGCTCTTAATGGACAATGTCCTATTCTTTATTTCGGATAACGCATTGATCCATAATATTATTAAGTAGTAAATTTTATTTTAGTTTAGTGTTACTAATTAATAACTAATGGCATAGTTCAAAGAAAAAAGTTCACACGTTACTAATTCAATGTTTCCCTATATTTGGTAAAATACCTAATAAAATCTTGCTCAACTAATATATTTCGAATAGCTTTTTACTTCCCTTTCGTGATAGAAAAATAACAGTTACTATATTTTATTAGGATAGTTTTAACAATTTATGAAGATGTAGATTATTAAAGAAATAAAATATCCGAATAATTCGTTTGTTTTTGTCAGAGGTTCTGCTATTCTTGCATTAATTATGCTGTCACAAAAGTTTACATAAAAATTACATACAGGCAACAACATTTATACGAACCAAATTTCCGTAATTCTTAAGTACCTACGATCGGTCAAGAGTGTCGTCAATGAGGGCTATCGTTTTTTGTCTCACTAGATGGCGCACTGTTGCGTGAGGTTTTTAAGTATGGCTTTCAAAGTCTGTTATTACGGGCGTGAAAACAAAGTTTAGATTAAAATCATATTTAATACACCTTAAAACCGTACCATAAAAATATCGAGCATGCCACAGTGTTGCATAGTCCCCGTTTTGTTCGGAAAAAAGGGAGGACAAAGGTTTCCGAAAGACAAAACTGGCTCAAAACACAGACATTCATTGCCCCGGTACGCATAATTAATTTCAGATATTCCAAAATATTCACAAAATTATTCTAATTATAAATAAACCCGCGTAGCTCACCCAAAAACTATGAGATTTTACATTTCGGAGACCTCACGCTACACTAGCGCCTCTAGTGGCGAATTCATACACGATAGCCCTCATTTGAATTAAACAGAGGCAGCCCTCTAATAACACGTCCTATCATCACTCGACTATCGGTTTACAACTCGAGTTTATCTAACCTAATAACCTATCAACTCGTTAGTGTACTACCGATTTCATCTCAATACATTTCAAATCTCCACTACGGGAATTATTTAAATAACGAGTTTTGTTTGAGTGACCAAGTACATTGCATTGCAGTTATTTTATGACTTTGTCACTTCCATAGTATTTTTTGGACATGGATGAACCATAATAGCTTTGATATATTGACTATATACATTTTACAATGTTCACCCTTACGTTTGTTAATATTTATAACTCAAGTAGGTAAGGCGGTTTTCTCTAAACTCAACACCGGCATTCGTTTTTTATTGTTTATTTCTTTTTAAAGAAGATTTGAAAAATTATACTTTTAAATCCTAAAACTAAATAAATTGAAATACAGTTGTTGTTCATTTTCATTCAAACATTTACGACTATACTCGAATAAGTTACGAGTAAAGATTGGAAATATTACAGCGAGTTAAAAACACACCTGTTTTAATAAACAGCCCTCATCCAACTGATTAAACAAGATGCCTGAGTCATCAATATAACATTATACCTACGTTTCAGTTCGGAAGGTCGAACTCTGTAACCATAACGTTCCCTGACGTTTTGATTGATTCGATATCATTCGAAGTAGAGGCAGTACAACGAATTGATTCACATCCATTCTGTCGCTGTTTAGCCCTCGGCTATTGGGTATTACTTCAAACGTGCTGGATGGGAATGTGAATTAGATTCCTTTCATACTCGTATACAGGACAGAAGGGAATCTAACGTGTGAAAACCGTGAGGTCCTATTGGATTGCTGTATTGGTCAATGTAATTACTGTCATTATAAATTTTCGCCTTTCATGTTAGTATTTGAATAGTATTTAAGACACGTCGAAGTTTTGTATTCCTCCAAAACTAAATCAATTCGATCATTTAACCAAAATACCCTATTCCTGTAGATTTCATTTACAGTGACGTGATTTAGGTACTGTTATTTTAGAAAAAATAAATAGTGTATATATGTGCCCCATGTCATTGTTTCACTTAACTGTTCGTTCACTCATTTATTACACGCACTTACACAAAACTCAGATAACTTACAGGCTGTAAGACAAAAAATAGTATTTTTTTTTAAAAACTGATCGGTTTTTTGGAGTCTTTTTGTATTTTTTATTTCAACTCCAAATTCGTTACTTTTACGGATATCCAGTGAAACCATATCGAAAGTAGCGTAATGGAAAAAAGCAACCTGAGATATGTGTCCATAGGAGAAATTTATTCGTGTCTAGACTCCTGCATGTCCAGCGGTGGTGTAGGGGTTATAGCACGTAGCACGGATTGCTGAGGACCTGGGTTCAATTCCCAGCGCTGGTCTCTTTTTCTGGTTTTTCTGTGCATCCATGTCTCAGTTTGTATTTTCGATAAAAAAAAATGTTAAAGCATCCGGAGACGCGTAATAGTAATATGAAAGGCTGTGAGTAAATCAGTCAATAATGCAGTTTGCAACACCAAAAATCTAAATATGAGATCTTGATGTGTTTTAAGTATGAAAGTATACTCCATCCGTACTAGTACTTTATTACTAGTATAACATAAGCTACAAACAAAACACTAGAACTGTGAGTCCTAAAGTATCAGTCTAACCCATCAATGAAATGAATCAAACGCAATATCAGTAAAAGACAGGACAGCTATGTTATGCTTGGATAGTACCTACTCAAGAGTTGTGAGGGATTGAAAAGAAATTGTTGTGAGCAAAAAATATTTTTTTTTTAAATTAACATGGGTAAAGAACATGTCGAGGTCAATATACAATAGGAGGATAAGACACAAAAATGTGTTCACATTTCTAGGTGAGTTCTTTGAGCTAAATAGGCTCAAATGACTGTCTCTATACAAAGGGATATAATCATCATAAATATTTCAAAATAAATGGGAAGAGTGGTGTTAAAGTTTCTGACTACTATATTTATTCTGTTGATTACACATACATATCACGCCTCTTTCCCAACGGGGTAGGCAAAGACTACATCCTTCCACTTGCTACGATTCTGGCATACAACTCTCGCTTCCTCTTCATTCATCAATCTTTTCATGCATGCACGTCGGCTTAGAGTACTCCTGACCCGACCTTTCTTCTGACCTTTCTTTTTTCTGTTGATTATCTCGTCATAAAATAAGGAGAACGAGCTTAAACCATTTTCATTCCATGGTTAAGTTCATGCGAAAGGCGTAGTTATTTTACGAGTATAAGTTGACCTAGTGAATGAAAATTGAGCTCAAGTGACTTGCATATATATATATATATATATTTTTTCTGTAATGTAAACAGAGAAAGAGCTACATTAAAAATCCACAACCCGGAAAAAGGGGTGTTACATAACCATGCGTAAAAAGGACCAGTTAAATCCAAATCACTTCCTGCTTCACCTGATGAGTGAGTTAACGTATTTAGTATCGATTCGCTGCCAACGTTAGTACGCCGCCGCGCCCACTCAACTGCACTGCACTCAATTAATATCATACTTATGAACTATTTCTGCTCACACGTTCGTTAAGCGATTGATCGAATTTCACGTCGCAAAATTAATAGCATTTATAAGCCGATCACATCTGGTAATTAACATACATAATTGACGAATTAACTGCGTGTACCGTATTCACTTTTCAATCTGTTGTGAATTTAGCCTGAAGCTGGAAACAAGTCAGACATCGGGCTCGTTTCACATCGGCAACTATCTGATAATCTTTCAAAAGTATTATATCGAGAAACGTGATCAGGATCAACTCTACACAGCTCTGTTAATGTATGCAAGTCCTTCGCAGTACAATCTACCAGGCTGTGGAATTGGTTACAACTTCTTCTTAAAGTTTAAGAACACTCATTTGACTTTCACGTATTTGATGTATTACGCTTATATATTTACGTATTTGTATAAAAAAGTTCATTTTTATAATATATTTATACATAATTTTACGTGTTTTAAAAGTATTGTACTGTAGTTTTCATTATTTCTGACTTTTAAACTCACTTTTTGTCGGTCCATAATTGAATGCTTCACTTACCTCTCAAAGGTTGACTGCCAAAAATCCTTTAAAGTTCGCTTTGTACTCCTAAGCGTATGTCAATTGTGTTTGTTTCTTAATTTCTCCACAGAAAAGGGCTTTTTTAACATAAAATAAAAGTCGATTTCCACCGTAATTACGCGAAAATTCGTTTTTAACAAACATTACTAGAATGTCATTAACCCACATCTCACACGACAAAAAAATTAAAACGAAAGAAACCCTAATCTCACTATCACTGCTACGAAACGAAACGCTAGCCTATAATTAATTGAGTTGGTTAGGTTGGTCGCGGATCACGTCTACAGAATCGCCTGTATAAGACCTTTTCAACATCTTCTTCTCCGTCGGTATCACCATTGTTGAAGGTCGTGTCGAGTGTGCCTGCACTATACTTCTCCATGTTTTTCTATCTTCGGCAGCTTTTATTGCTTCTGTAACACGTAGGCCGGTGAGAGACTTAACTATTATAGGTCTGACCAACGGGTAGTGTGTGCGATCACGTGGTCTTTTCTCGTGGACCTTACCTACTAATATTAACTTTTCCAGGCTGAGTTCCCGCAGGCTTTTTAATATATTAGTTGAGATATTTTGTAATGTAGTAGATGTTCAACGCTTATCCATTTTTTCATCTCATACGTCAATGTAATGCTGACACCATCGAAAACAATGCTGGTGCCTTCGCGTACGTCAATATCAATAAACGTCAAGTCAGATATTTCATTAAATCACTCAAAATATTTCACGCATTTAGTAACATTGGATATAAAAAATATGTAAGACAGTGATTTTTTTTTATTGCGTCGGCGAATTCCGTTTCCGAAAGCGAAAAGACTGTTGTTTACAAATGAGTATTCGAAATTTTTTCGATGTCGGGCAAAAGCAATTTCCAGTCGTCAGTAGGTCGTTAAAAGTATACAATAGATAATATTTGTACCAATTCAACTTTGATTAAAGAATAATAGAAGATTGTTTTCAAGTGTAAATATGCGTATGTTCCTACTTATACTCGTCACTATTTTATAGACTTAACTAAATATTTGACTCAATTAGGTAAGTGCGACTTTAATGTGCCTTTAAAAGTTATTGTTAGCGACTTCGTCTACCAACAAATCGTTTGTCGCTATCCTGCGGGATAAAAACTATTCTAAATAATTCCCAGAGCTTCGAAATAACTCCATACCAATTTTATTTAAATCCGCTTAGCAATTTAAACGTGAAGAAATAACAAACAGGCAGACAGAGTAACTTGAGTATTTATAATATGTGAGATTATTTATTTTGATACTTTCTTGACCTATCGACATTAGGCAGACATGTAAATCGGCCGAGTGTCGTAAATATGTCGTGATTACAAGACCTTGAGTAGTCACATATATTGTTATGTCTACCTACTTTCATGCACCGACGCGGTCACGAAGAGCAAACAAACATATATATAATATCATAGACTTATGGGCGTCTCAAAAGGTTTAAAAATCTACGTGATTTATTGAAGCATCAAGAATACCAAACGAGGCGTTTAATTTGTTTTACGCTTTGATTTTACTTAGCCATTTGTTTTTAGTGAAGTACTTTTAACTATTTACTTTAATGACATAGTTTGAAAGTATGTCAATAAATGTTTCATTATTTTAATATCATTTATTGCAAGAGCGACTTTCTTACCCACTTACCCCGCAGTAACGAGGCCAAAATAAAATTACAACTATCGGCGCGTAGATATAAATTTATAGGCCGTATAGTTTTGAAGTGGCCAATAGAGCGCCGCGATGTAATGCAACTTGCACGATTTTTATTGCTGGTATAAACTGGGCTTTAAATGACGGATTTTCGAACGAGCAAATAAAAGAGAAGCTTTCGAGGCCCTTAAGACCGCGAAATCGTGGGCCCACGTCGCCTACGCCTAGTGCTACTTCTGGAATCCCATATTTCGTGATTGAACGCCAGATTGTGTATTTAACTATGCCAGTAACACACTGTTACGGTCGTTTACACTGAACTGCTAGTAGCAGTTCCAATCTCAAACATAATAACGAGTTCCCCTGGTTAATATTTTCGCTTTAAAATCAGCAGTTGGTACGGATTTGGGATACGAATGAAGTTAAATGATCATTACATTAGAAACTTAAACCAGCAATCACCATGCAGTTCCAAATGAAATTGCTTATTTTATGAAGTTCAGTTTTTTTTTTGGAAATCTTAGTACGCAGTATTATACTCGTAAGTGCAACATTGCACTTAAATGAAGGGCTACGGGGCAGTAGTCTACTGCTTTTTAAAAAAAAAAGATTCCGGGAAACTAAGGACCTATACCTTATTATTAAATTCGGTGAAAAATCGAAAGAAACAGAACTAACTAAACTAAAAACTAGCTTCGTATGGAATTAACCGTTCGGATTCACACAGACATCACTTCGATGAATTATTGCAATTCTCTAGAATAACTATTATGCCCTTATCAGTTCCCAAACTACCTCCATATCTAATTTAATCGAAATCGACAGTAGTTTACGCGTGAAAAGGTAACGGACAGACAAAGTTAGTTAAAGTTAGTTTTTTTTTGCATTTATAATATTACTAAGGATAATCAAGTGACATATATTTTACTAATGTGACAGCAATATTGACGATTTGGGCAAGGTCTAGTTTAGTAAAAAGAAATCCCTTTTTTTAACCCCCGATGCAAAAAGAGGGGTGTTATAAATTTGACCGCTATGTGTGTCTTTGTGTCTGTGTGGCACCGTAGCTCTTAAAAGAGTGGACCGATTTGACCGGTTTTCTTTATGTGAAAGCAGGTTTTTAAATCCCGCTTTCCTAGTACTTAGTAGTGTCCGCATAGAAAATATAGACACAACAACATAGACATAGAGAAAATACTTAAGTTTCATATGTACTACCATGAAAGGAGGAATTTTCTTAAGTTTTTCCCTATAGCCACTATGAGCCCCGGTTGAATACGGTAATCCTCGAGTCAGCAATGTATTTCTAAATGTTATTGTGCAATGCGACGTTCATTTAATACCCCTAATTCTTGGACATCGATCATTTGTAAGGCCACGAAAAAATCACAGTTTAAGATATTCAACAAAATTAATAATCTAGCTAAATAAGCGTGTTTCGGGATCTCAATCTCGTTTAAAATAAGCTCTTCAAGTCGGCCCGAGAAGTACTCCTCGCTAAAAGAGTGACCCTCAGCGACCCAAAATGTGTTTGTGGTAAATTGAAACTTTTATTCGCGTTCACTTAATACTCAAATAAAGCTTACATTATATTTAGCTTTAACTTTCCAAATAAATCTGAATGATTACGAGTACTTTGTAAAAAGAGGTTGTCACGTTGTCATGGAGGCGTCCCTGGTAACTTGTGTTGTGCATAAATAAACATACAAAACAAATTGTCTTTATCATCATCTTATAATAGACAACAAATACCACTTAGGATACTCAAGTCAAATGGCACGAGAGTGGCTACGTATTTAACGATAGTACATTTTTTTTGACTTGTAATTAGCGCCGAAATTTAATTTCACTAATTTCGTGTAAGTACTTCTTATAAGCAGGCAAATTGGCAGTCACAGGGAAAATTAATAACTCAATGGGCGCAAAGGGAAGTGCCATTCAAATATAATTATTCTTAAACGACAAATGAATTGTCAGCCGAAAATGTTTTATATAATTGCACCCATAAATATTTTATTGCAAGTAAAAATGGTTACGGTGCTAATATATTTACTGTCGTTTTATTGGTAGTATCATTGTGTAGAGAACAATAAAGCAGTGGGTTTTTTATTAAGTAAAGTATCAATGTACTTATATGACAATTTTAATTGCTCTTTGTCGATTAGGTAGCTCTACTGTTTGTTGGGAGTTTAAAATATAATAAACTAGATGAAGTTTTTCTCTGAACAAACCATGTTTTATAAAATAACTCAGTATCGTAACTCCTCAGGTCGCTATACATAGAACCTTGTTAACGCGCATCAGTTGCAGGTGCGATGCATTTGATAGAGAAGGCGTAGATATTCACAAACTATTTACTATAACATAGTAGTAGTTAATGGTACTAAATTGATATCAAAACAAAACATTACCTATCTTGAACATGAAACTACCGTGAGACTCACTCATATTAAATATAATGGATAACTCACGTCTTAAATCGAGTTTATCTCGACATGTTTCGGGCTAATCCGTAGCCCTTCGTCTTCGGAGCAACGCGACTCAGCGGCTGCTGAGTGCGCGTGTTGCAGCAGCCGCTGAGTCGCGTTGCTCCGAAGACGAAGGGCTACGGATTAGCCCGAAACATGTCGAGCTAAACTCGATTTAAGACGTGAGTTATCCGGGTCATTATATTTAATATTACCTATCTTGGTCATTAGACTTAGACGATCTAGATTTAGACGACCAGATGGCCTAGTGGTTAGAGAACCTGACTACGAAGCTTGAGGTCCCCGGTTCGATTCCCGTGTCGGGGCAGATATTTGTATGAAAAATACGAATGTTTGTTCTCGGGTCTTGGGTGTTTAATGTGTCTATTTATATAATTATATTTATCCGTTGCTTAGTACCCATAACACAAGCTTTGCTAAGCTTACTTTGGGACTAGGTCAATTAGTACCTATATATGAAATAAAAGCTTTGTATGTAACTTCATTCGGAAAATCTTTACTGTACCAGAGTAAAATTAAATTATTCCGCTTAATATTAGTCGACGAATAAATAAAATGATGGGGGAGAAAAGTCCTCGAGTGGCGACCACGAACCGGAAGACGAAGCGTTGGCAGGCCTCCCACCAGGTGGATTGACGACATCGTGAGAGTTGCGGGAAACCGGTGGATGCAAGTGGCGAGTTGTCGTTCATTGTGGCGTTCTAAGGGGGAGGCCTTTGTTCAGCAGTGGACGTGTTCCGGCTGATGATGATGATGAAATAAAATGATTGTGCGTGTGTTAATTGAAATAATTAAAATATAAAATTTTCTATGGAAATGATTTTATCGTCAACAAAACTTTAAACTATATCATAGTCATCAAATTGGAGTTCTTTTGTTATACCTACTTACGTTAAACAAGAATTTAAAAAGGTGTGTTCGGAATGCAATGTTGCCTTGAACGTGGCTTTAATTTTAAATCTGCACCGTGATTACACGATGACTTAACATTAAATCAACAAGCTTGGATTAAGATTGATGAATTGATTGTAAAAAGATAGAGTATAATTAGTTAAACCCAATTAATTAGTTAAATCAACTCTATACGCCAGATATGTTCCCGAAAGTTTCAGACGTGGGTGTTTTATTCTATTTTTTGTTGACAAGTGCCAAAACTATAATTGGTTTTGTATGCGGATGTATGAACGCGGATATAGTTAAAATATCACGTTCGTTTGCCATTTATTTTTAAAAAGAAATAGAAATATAAGAAAAGAGAAACATCAATCAAGAAAAATCATAGCTATTAGGATGTCTCATGAAAATTATCTGTCACATAGAAATCAACTTCAATCTAAACTAGATTGACGATTCAAGGTATAAAAATTACATAAATCTACTTATAGTTACCGAGTTCAAGTTAAGAGTTCATAATATTTTACGGTTAGGGCAGAAATACACCATATTCTTAAAGAATCTAGGTAATTTCACACAAAGAAACAAATCGGGAAAGCCACACTAACATATCATAGTACGGGGTAAAAGCCCGCTTTAAAAAATCGTATTGAGGGGAAGGAAGCAAGCGCGAATAAAAATACGTTTAACAGTTTTAGAAAAATAAATGAGAATATCGCGTAGCCCCGACTTCTTTATTCCAAGTAGATTCGACACAGCCTATGAAAAACCTCTTTGAAGTTTAATACGTAATCGTTTCAGTTTTATTAGAGTTATTTAAACAGATGTGATTATAAGTATTCTTATACAATTTCGTGAAGAACGTGTGAGTTCTATAGGAAATACAAAACAACTGCTCCGGTAAGAACAATAAACTGCGCAGCGTATTGGAAGGGTGGGCGGCAGGTAAAGCCGTGGCTTAGCTCGACTAACCAAAGATATTGAATTTCCATAAGATTGGAGCAATAATTCAAGAGTATAGGTTAAGAAGACGCGTAAACTCTGGTACTGCAGAAATAAGAAACTTACCTTGACCATTGTCAGGGGTGATTTTGTAGATTTATTAATTTGATCCCTTTGTAACTTCAAATAGTTTTAGTATGAGATTGAAGTACGTTTTTAGTGTAATTTTACTGAGTTAAAACTGATTATCTGGTATTCAATATTAAATTCAGAAAAGTTTGTTGAATTATCTTATTGATTCACATTATCTAACCATCAGCAAAGCTAAGTTTAACGTCCCGTTTTCCAAATAAGCTGTCACGCAAATGTCGATGCAGTAAATCACCATGATTGTTTTTCCGCGAATAAAATAATACAGTATAAATATCATTGTCACGATCACATCATTGACTTAAGTTTAACAAATCGCCCATTGAATCATAGATGGATAGGGACATTGTTTAGTCATTACATCCTGTCTTGTCTTATCTTAGACAGTAATTATTCTAAAACAAAATATCAGTGATTGTTATCACCCAACCAGCAAAAAAGTCTTGGATTGCGCACTTTATGAGAGTGGTGGGCTTATAGCGCTCTTATAATTGTTTTGGAACATGTTACTGCTCTTATATTAGCCTTAGATAAGCTAGTACAGACTCAAGAACTCTCTATCTTATAACCTAATCTCATATATGTATATAAGCTCATTTTATAATACTTGAGAATATCTGTTCTTATAGCACCATTCTCTAAGTTTATTTGATTTTATAATGGTCCTGATAAATGCTCTTGTAAGAATGTTAGACTAATATCAGCATAACATAAGAACATTATAAGCGTATACTTTTTTGATCTTGTTTAAAGCTATTATAAGATCAATAGCAATAGTTTAGTAAGATATTAGAATGATATTAGTTCATTTGATTTTATAATGGTTTTGATAAATGCTTTTGTAAGAATGTCAGCCTAATATCAGCATAACATAAAAACACCAGACGAGTTAGTGTTGAGAACAATATTGGTGAGGGTTCTGCAGGATTTGATTTCATGCAAGAAGTCGATATAGAGGACAGAGATTCAGTCTGTGACATAGATCATGTCAGTGAAAATTAATCTTCGACCGAGGACGAAACCGATTATGAAAAAGATTTTGCCTTAAAAAGTGATTTACAAAAATGGGCGTTAAACTTTAATGTACCACGTGCAAACGTAAATGGATTGCTATGTATTTTAAACAGAAGATTAAATAATGTTCTACCAAAGGATGCACGAACACTGCTTCAAACAAACAAAGAGACAGTACACATTAGTGAGTTGTCTCTAGGATAGGAATGTATTGGCATAGTAGCTTAATGAAGTCTGAATGATATTTTGGAACGTTTAACGTGCATTCCAGATATTATTCCGCTTAACATCATAAGCTCACCACGGGAAATTATAAAGAAAGCCTCAGATAGCTTGTTTATAGCCCTCGCCTTCGATCTGAGACTTTCTTTATATTATTTCCCTATGTGAACAGTTTACTAATATTTGTTTGATTTTATGGTTTTCATCTTCTTCTCAGCCATTTACATCACCAACGTTGTCACTTAAATAAAAAGTAAAAACTTTTAGTATATTTGTTTTTATAAAGTCAAGTGATCAGGTTAGGATAAAATCAGGTAAAGGTTAAACGGTTCATGTTTTATGTAGGTAAAGCAAGGAACCCTAAATTAATTCAACATGGCCGTACCATTGGTATTCAGAATGCTAATATTAGAGTAAATGATCTTACAATAGTCTAATAGTGCGCTGGAAAAGTGCAACTATAACAATGGCATCATTTTCACTACAATTATAGAAATAAAAAAATAAATGAGGATAGAAAATACTATTTTAATTGATTATTTGAGTGGGCGCATGAAATTTGAAGCGTAAAACAGGGTCTACTTTACAGTAAATAATATGTTCCAACGTAAATACTTACCGCGCAACATAAATAACCACCAATGATAACAAACACGTTATTAATATACTTGCATTCAATTTGTCACTACAATATTTTATTCTGCCACGCTGCAGTTCACTCACCGAGCATAATGCACGCGGAATGTTTCAAAATTTCATGTGGTCGTACATAAAATCAAAATAAGCTTGTTTAGGCTCACAAGATTCTAACGTTGGACCAATATAAGCCTATGCAGGCTTACAAAATACTTACGTAAAAGCGATATTAGCCTAAGGCAGCTTAAATTAGTTTTGTAAAGATTATTGTAAATGCGAACAGTATTCAATAAGACTGATATTAGGACGATGTTAAAATAAATACGCTTATAATTTGTGCCCAAATCCAGGCTTATACGATGATATAAAATCAATATTAGAGTGAAAATTTATAGTCTTGAGATGGTTGTAAGAGGGATTTTGCTGGTTGGGCAGTGATTGTGTTAATTACGACTAAATTAAAATCAGCTGCTCAAAGTTACTTACTACACTGCATTAAAAACAACTGATTTGTAACCTCCTTTGAACCAAAACAAATATCACATTTATCAATTAGGAGGTAAAGTAAGCTTTAAATGCTTCCAAGGTATCACGACAATCTTCCAGTGTACATTAATATTTAAGTAGCCATACACCTACTTGACTTTTTGAACAAAAAAGGTCGAGTAATCTACGAACCCAGGCGAATGGAAATAGAATAAGGAATAATAAATAAACAAAGTATCTTTTACCGGGGGCACAACTGTTTTACACTGAGAGTTTTTATTGCAAGAACAGCTTCAAAGATCGGGGATGGTAATCTTAATATCATAGTGAAATATGACGACATTCGCATTGCTTTAATCTTAGCGCAGCTACGATTATGATGTCTTAAGCATCGAAAATTTATGAGATGTAACTCCTACCTGATCTTCAAATAAAACGGGATTATCTAACAAGCCTTCATGCCGGTAGAAAGAAAGAGATCCCCTCACAAATTTCCAAATTGTAAAGCCAACTTAAACTCAGAAATTTCACACGATTGTTTATATCATTTATTTTAGTTTGCTGAAGCTAAAATCTTTTACTGTTTTTTCACAGAACGAAGTGACATTCAGTAACTGGTTTTTAATTTATCCGTGTGACGTGATGCGTTCGAGTATGTCGTAAAAGATGTCAAGTACTCGACTAGGAAATTACGATGGTATATTTTGAAACATCAAGGAGCTCATTTGATAGCGTTATTAATACTTATGAAGTATGTATCGATAACGTATTACAATAATTGAACTTATATTGGGTAATATGATTATTTCCTATTATTATCACACAATGCCTGTATAACATTAAACAAAATAAAGGTAACTAAAACTACATACAAACTAAAATTATAAATAAAAAAGTTGCCCAAAATCACTGCCAGGTGGTAAGGTGCCCAGAAGGCTGGCAGCATTACCACGCTGTATGGCAATGCTTAATCTTGGTGCTAAGAAAAAGCCAGCCCTCTGATCACCCGAAGCCGTAATCAATTTGGACGACAATGATTTAAAAATATTAAAAGCACTCAAACCCCAAGGACCCATGGGTAATTAGAACTTTAACCTTTAAAAGTTTTGTTTAATTGACTCTTCAATGCTCAAACCTTTGGACTTCGAAAGCTATGTAGTAATCGCTGTGTACAAGGCACAAGGACTAATTTTGTGATTCTCGCGGGACCAGGAGTTCTGGAACGACGGCAAAGCCGTGGATTTAAGCTAGTCCAGCTAAATCAACTAATATGAATAAGTTGTTGTATTTGAATGCTTACAAATACTAGGTAAATGTAAGGCCAATAACATATGTCAGCAATAAATTCCAGACCAGTTTCCGACAGACAGTGCGAAATTTTCCCCATTGATAGATATTCAAATAGGAAAATCCCAAAGCACAATCGGAGATGATATTATCTACATTTTGAAACATACCGTTGATGAAGTTCTATTCCTTATTGGAAGCCATTTCGCTAAAGCGGTTAAACAACATCGTGTTGATACTATAAATCAATTGTTTCGTTAGATAAATTCTAAAGTCTATGACTTAATGAGTAATTATACCAGACATAACACCTCCATAATCTTGATAAGGCAATAAGATTCAGGCTCATCTCAAGGACAAGGCCAGATAAGAGAGCAATTTCTTGGTTGGTGATGAAAACTAAATTCACTATCGAAATTGGGCGGCATTATGGTGATTTGGGACCATTTCGTGACCGTGCTATGTATTTTTTTAGTTTAATTCTATACCTATAGTATTTTGTGTAATAATGTCACGAACAAATGTTTTTTCTTTCTTTCTTTCAAATTTAATAACGCTTTTTTTTGGGATGCCAGAGCTCTTGTGCACCTTAATTGTAGCATAAGCTACAATTTAGGTTGTCTTAGAAAATTAAGATGGATACAAGTCCGCTGCAGTTTCATGAGTTGGTAATAGAAATAAGTTCCGTAAATAAGGTACTTATGCATAGGTTGCAATATTAGCTGTCTGGTTTACAATGTTGTTTTTTAAGTATCCATGGTCATTTTCAGCGTTGCCTGAAAACAATGCGCAGCTGAAGTCCACTTTTAATTCCGTCGTTTGACACAACAAGCCGCGTGTCTGTCACCACCGCAGTAATCTAGCCGAAAGTGTGTAACACGACTAATAGTTTGTTTTGTTTGCACTAAAAATAAATTGGCTAGCTGTCATTTAAAATTAGATAACTATCTACAGATTGCTACAGCCTGACAGGTGGTATTTGGGATGATGCGAGGGTTTTAGGTGAGGTGGTTCGAGCGGTTTTTACCTGAGGGCAGTTGGCGGGGTTGGGAGGAGGGTTCGCGCGGTTAGCGGCGCGGGCGCGGGCGCGGGCGCGGGCGCGAGCAGCGGGCCGAGGCGCGTGTGGCCACGCGTGCCAGCCGGTTACGACTGCCGCGGCCGCCGCCGCTGCCGCCGACCCGGCCCGGACGCCGCGCTTATCGGCCGCGCCACCGCTGTGCACTCACAACATACAACCACGTTACACCTGATAATACGTTAACAATTTACAAATCCATGTTAAATTTCATTTCCCCAATCGGATAACAAGTTATCACACGCGTTATCTAGAATAATTGAGTTAGCGTTGTTTAACCTTTAATTTGGCGGAGATAAAAAGCTATGACATTGTACTATCTCGTGGTGACCGGTGACCTTAAGATTGACTCATATCTGAGATAAGCTTGTAGAATGTTTTTTTTATTTCAGAATAAATTGGACTGCGACAACAACGGAGAACCGTACAGAGCTAATTAAGAGTAATAGTGTTACAGGGTGTTATTGCATTATGTTCCGTTAGTTAACTTCTTCATATAACGTTAACTCATAATAATTGATCAAGAACAAGTCGATACAAGAATCAATATAATCAGCTCAATATGACGCATTTATCATAAGTCTAAGAAGATTGATACGCAGTTCTTCAAAACATTTATTATAAGAAATATTACTTTATCTAAATTCGTATTTTATTAAACAAATTGCCTTTATGTTGAACCCACGTCAATTTCAATTCACACCGATTTTCATGTCTAGGTCAGAAATTTACATGTTTATTTGTAAATGCCAAGTGCCTTTCTCATTCCGTTTAGGAGATAGAAGCGTTTGACAGACGGACAGACGACCCTTTTAGAACCTTCGGGTGCGAAACTCCAAAAGGGAACAGGAGAAAGGAATGGTTAACCATCTCGCATGAGTGAACATCGTGGACTACGGATTGTTATTGCAGGCATTCAACACAAGTTGCTTATAATAAATAAACTACCTAGATATATTACCCCAACGAACAGAAAGTGGGAGATTTACTTGAAGATTGCGAAGCAGCTGCTGGGTTTTCATAGGCACTCTATACCTGTCGGCTTTGAAACCCTGGGTCCATGGGGTCTCAGCGCACACAGATCCTAAAAAGATTTCCATAAGCGCCTTTTTTGACACAACTAGCCTTTTGAACGCCATGGTCGGCCACAGACGACAAAAAAAAATTTCGGAAAATCGCTCCAAAGGCGCCACGTAATGCCGACATGGCACTTATGACACGATTTTCAGCTGTCGCGTTTTGCCGACCGTGGCGGTCAAAGGGCTAGAGAGCAAAGGGCCGTCAGCTATCTCTCTCAAAGAAATAGCATAGCTATTCATCGAGCACATGCTGCCAGCCTTTTGCGCGCAATGGCAAGGGGGTCGTTTCTAAATTTAATTTAGTTTTAAGGAGCATGTTTTTATATAATTTTAATTTAATTTATTATTTGTTATTTAATGCAATATTTGTAAAATTAAAGAAAGAAATGGGCATTTCAATTCTAAATCTTATCAGTAGATCTCGATGCATTAATATTAATTTCATATCAATGCTACGAGTATTTTTTGTTACCGTCAAACGTGGCCATTTTACTTTCTGTAATTGCTTACAGATGGCAATGTTGCCATTGCCATAAGATATTATTATTGCACCAAATATTACCCATAACGATAAACCATGACAAACCATTCTTCACATTCCTTTAAATGAAATTAGCTATAGTAGGTACTTTTCCACTATAAATGGTCCACAAGTAAAGTTGCTTTACGCCCGGTTTACATTATTACAGTAAAATCGTTCCAGTAGCATGACACTGCGGTGTTCGATCGATGTCTTAGTAACTTGTTAGCATCGCGATCTCACAATGTAACGCTACTACTGCGAATTTACTGGATTAATGTAAAAAAGGTCTAAAAAAAGACTATGTTTACGGTACTTTACAAAAATATGAATAGTCTACAACGGCTCAGAGGGAAGGAAGTCATTAGGCACCGAACAGGCCCTTGAGCACTAAAGTGGACGAGGAGGGGTTCATATTGGTGCAGAAGAAAAGCAAGGCTCGCAAGAAACCTTGTAAGAGTCTGTGTGGCTCTGCTGAACCGGATCCAGGCTCCGGGCTGAGGGCGGCCACACCGAATACGGCACTGTATGTGTCGCGTCTGCATCACACCGTCGCAGTCGCAGATGTGGTGGAATACGTCCGCCGGAAGAGCGGATACACGCTGAGGGTGTTCCAGCTGCAGTCGCGCCACTACGTGCACTTCAGCTCGTTTGTGGTGCGCGTGCCGCGGCTGCTGATGGGGACCATCGCGAGTGCTGCCTTCTGGCCGAAAGACGTCGTGTTCCGGCGGTACCGGGGCACCATGCCGCAGATGAATGCGACGTCGGGGACGGTGACTCAACGGGGTCACGCCGTTTTGTCACCAAATTAGTTTTAAATATTGATTATAAATATGTATGTTAGTCTGTAAGGTATTTATTGTATGGGCCAAGTTGCCCGAAATAAATGAATTTATTATTATTATTTATTAGGCAAAAACGGAAAAACAGACGAATCGAGAACCTCTCTCTCAAAGGTCAGTTAAAAATACTTAGGATTCCAATAGAAGATACGCTGGGGAAACATTAACATTTGCAAATCAAGGGCGTCATGGCTTATGTACAGTGAATAATGTTTAAAAATTACGGCAAACGGAAGTTGTTTGTGTGTTTGGGGTAGTTATTTGTGCAACAAGAGAGCAAAGTTGTTTTTTCCTGCGAGTGTTGATTTTGAATCCCGAGTAAGCGAAGGATTCTATAATTGAATCTATGAGAGATTCAAACACACGAGGTGCAAAAAAACTTTGGTCTCGTGTGACATATACAACTTTTCACCTCAGCAGCGAGAACATAATTTAAAGGTAAAAAAAAAACCTTCATTTAAAGGTTAAAATAAAAACATTTTTATATAATCTGATTATTACGAAACAAATCTAGTAATCTAGTAATCACGTTTAAAACCTTTTCTCAAAGATGATGCGTCCGTTCAGTCGCCATTACAACTTTAAAAAGTTAAAAATGCCAGGTACGAGTAATGATCAAAAGTTTCGGGTAAGTAGAGAGGTTATGAATTCGGAACGAAAAAGTGTCCATTAGGTACGATACAAATCTCATACAATACTGCAAAAACCTCGTCTTTGGGTCATTAAAATGGTTGAACAATAAATGTGTAATTTATTATAAATGTTAAAAGTTTAAATATGTTTTATTACGATTTCTATTGTTTGTAACATAAATATAAATAGATAAGTTGCAAATTCATGCAATTTGACCAATTTCAACTCTACCAGGTAGGCAGTAGACGGAATACTTTTATATAAAAAAAAGAAGAGAAGCGATTTTCGTGCAATGAGGTTGATACTTTATTAGAAGAGCGGATTTATTTAACATTTTGGAAATATTTAGTTGTCATCTAATTTATTATAAACTTTAATTAAAATGTATAATTCATTAATTATCGAAATATCTATATAAATTAAAATCAAAACTTTAAGTACCTAGCTAATTTAAAGTTTAATAGTCGGGGCCTAATGAAAGAATTTTTGAGCGTCACGATTTAAATGGGTCCCGACTGTTGAACTTTAAGTAAGCTACTTAACAAAGTTCTAGCCCACTAGACTTGTTTTCTTCTTTGTTCGCGCACTAAAACCTTTTAAAACCATACACAGTGCAGGGGTGTTCTCTGGCACAGGAGTTGTCAGTCTTGTCAGCCTTGTCGTTGACATAAGTTTTTTTATCCGCACACGTCTCGTACTCGTAATAAACCACATCGCCAAAATAAGATTTCCTCGCATCTGCATCACAAGACCCCCCCCCCGCACCACATCATAGGCCGGAGCCCTAACCAGGTGAGTGCTTCTGCACTGTTGTAAATTCCATTTGGCATAGCGCGCTCTCGGTCTTCCGCCACCCATTAAAATTGGCTATTTACACGCCATACCATTCTTTTTAGTATTTTTTAAGGCAATCGGGTTTTTTGATTTTTTAATTTTATTGTTTTATTTCACACTTTTCTGTGAAAATGGTATATTAAAACGAATATAACCTGTATATTTAGAATGGACTAATTATTAGCTTCCATTGATACCCCACTCCCAAAAATTACCACGAAATTTACCACGAGCTATGCGGTGAAGGAAAACATCGTGAGGAAACCTGCACAAACCTGCGAAGCAATTCAATGGTGCGTGTGAAGTTCCCATTCCGCACTGGGTCTGCGTGGGAACTATAGCCCAAGCCCTCTTGTTCTGAGAGGAGGCCTGTGCCCAGCAGTGGGACGTATATAGGCTGGGATGATGATGATGATGATACCCTACTCGATAGGTTTGAATAAAAAACATTTTTTGAAAACTTACAATTTGGCGCCAAAAATCCGCCATTTTCATTTTTCAAGAATTTCGAGTAGTGTCACTCGCGTCATTAAGTGAATCCAATCAAAATCGGTTCAGCCTTTGAGTAGTTACGAGAGGACATAGGAATAATAGACGTACCTACATACATACGCGTCAAACACATAAACCTGCTTCTTCGCAGTCGGGTAAAAATGGATTGCTGAAATGTATGTACGCGCATAACTCCCGAACGACGACACCGAATTAGATAATTAATTTTTTGTTGTGATCGTTATTGTCAGGACAAGGTTTGTGCGTAATAAAATAAAATATAAGACTGTAATGGGGGCGAAGCCACGGGAAACAGCTAGTTTTTAATGTTATAAACTAAATTTAAGATTGTAATCAAAACCGTTTTTTTATTAGATTGCTGTTATGTACATACTTCTTGCCACTAACCTCAGCACTTAAAAAATAATAATTAAAAAGTTAATTTGTCTCACATAGTAAGTGAGTGACAGTTTTTCTATATGTATAATATGTTAACCACGACGACAAAGTTTTCGCGTATGTAATGCTGTAGTTTTCTATATTTTGTAGATAATTCGAAAGAGATGTTGATGTTTAAAAAATTATTCAATATTTCATACACGTAAAGAATTTACTGGGGGCATCATGAGAATACTCAATTACTGAAGCACTGACGTGCTTTTTGACAAAATTAAAGCCTACACAAGCAATATAAAGATTAAGAAAGGGTTCTTAAGTCACTTTAAGCCTTGTAATAAACGTAAGTAATTAAATTTTATAAGGAATATCCTCAAAGAAAAAGAAAATGATGTTACACAACTAGAACCACGTCAAGAAATATAATTGTACAATTTTCTAACTATTTTTTTAAAATATACGGATTTGTACTATACTATAAACTTTTTTTAACATTTCTGAATCAATTCCTAAAATGATTTTACTGATAGAAGTTACATTATTCCTGATTAAAATAAGCTACTTTTATCTTTAAAAATCAAAATTGCCACAGAAGACAAAGTTGCGAGCAACAGCTAGTTGCATTCACAACAAAGACATGTGTAAAAAGTCCCAGATTAGGGCCGGGATGACAACATAAACCCAATAACCCAAGAAGAGAGTTGATAGGCTTAATAACTCGAGTCCCACCGGGTTGCCTTAATTTTTTACGTGACGATAGTGATGACAAGTGTGGCATAGGTTGTGTATACTAAATGCGAGGTATTGTATCCGAAGACATACCTAACTGACACCTCTCTCGTTCTCTGGGTTGCCTAGCAAAATAATCACTTTACGCTACTGGAAAGCATGTATCCAAGACGTATTATTCTTTTGTAAGCTGGCAGAATAATGGTAAAACGTAATCACATTTTTCCTGTAAAACCTTACATCGTCTCTCGTTTTATTGTAACAATAACTGCTGTATTTTGATGAAAACGAAAATAATGCTGCGGTAAAATTAAAATTTGCGGCGTTTTTAGCAAAGCGCCATTTTATACGCAAACACGATTGTTTTGTTTGAAGAAAGGGTCGTTGGTACGCCATGGTATAACTTTGTGAGGTATCATCTAATTTCGGAAGGTTATTGTGTACTTTTGTGAGACAAAGGTCAATGGTTATATGACATTCAAGTGTAAGGTTAGAAAACTACAAGAAATATAACAAGAGACGATTTCCTACATCTGTATTTCTCAACAAATATGAACTGCTGGCTTACTAGACTTGGTGGGATGACTAACATTTGTTTCCTTAATTTTGGCAATTTAAACACACAAAGTTTTAAAAACAATAAATAAATAAAAACCCGACTGCCTTAAAAAATACAAAAAAAAGAAAAATTAGTCTAGTGGGCTAGAACTCTGTTAAGTTTAAAGTTCAACAGTCGGGACCCATTGGATAGAATTTCTGAGTTGGTCACGATTTGAATGGGTCCCGACTGTTGAACTTTAAGTTAGCTACTTAACAGAGTTCTAGCCCACTAGTCTTGTTTTCTTTTTTAGTATTTGTTTAAGGCAGTCGGGTTTTTTTTATTTATTGTTTTATTTCACTCTTTTTTGATATTCCTGTGAAAATGGTTGATTAAAACTATTATAACCCATAATATATTTAGAATGGCCTAATAATTAGCTTTAATTTGATACCCCACTTGATAGGTTTGATTTTTTTTTGATCTCACATTTTGGCGCCAAAATCCGCCATTTCGATTTTTCAAGAATTTTATGTGCCCAGTGTCACTCGCGTCATCAAGTCGCATCCGATGACGTATCATTTATCAAAATTGGTTAAGCCGTTGAGTAGTTACGAGAGGACATAGGATTATACATGCATACAGGGTCAACCACATAAGTCTCCTTCTTCGCAGTCGGGTAATTAAACAGAAAAATACCCAGTTTTGCGGGTAGTGTAAGTTTAACTCAGGGTAATAAATTTACTTATTATTTTTTACTGCAAGACAAGACAACCTTAGAGTTGAAAATCAAGTCAGTCACGAAAAATGTGAAATGAAATCTAATTTATTGAATCAGGTGTCCATATCAATGAAGTAAAAGAATTTCCTTGCTCACCCGCGACCTTACGATAGCTAAGCTTATGCAAAATATGCGTGTTCATGCAGTTCCTCCACCTCTTCTCTTCTTGCGGGTGAGCATGGAAATTCTTTTAGTTCATTGAAATTAAATCATTAAAAAAATTGAAGAAAATGGACCTCATTTTTTCCATCAAGCAGTTAGTTGTTATTGGATTACTCTATTATTTATGAGCAGATTTTTCAATCCATGAAAAAGCTTTTATTCATAGATTAATGAAGGTACATCTGCAAAATAAGTGCTTACATAAGTATTAAAAATCCGGCTCTAAAATAATGAATTTATTCAATTTCAACAAAGCGACTCTTTCCGTGAAACCGGCTCTTAACTTTTAATTTGCGACAATAGCATTGCAAGGATATCTCTCGAATGTTTTTCGGCTCACTTCGCATAACGCTCTCTGGATTATTGGCACTTTTCGGCATTTGATAACCCGCTGTTTATTCGGTTGGATTCATTCAGACATTCAGGAATTTGTCGACGACATGTTTACAATTTTATGGGCACTGCGTTTTTTTGATTAGAATTTTCTTCGTCGTTTTCATTCGATGTGTGGCGTGCTTTATGAAGACCGCCTGTACAGATATTTACGCTGTTAATAACTATTTTCGTTCCTTATATCAGTAGTAGGTATTGGCGCTTGTACAGTCGAGTTCATAAACTTGTGAGCAATAATTTTATCAAAAATATCTGAACACGACTCTATTCTTAACGGCGTAGAAGCGTCAGATATTGATTAAATTTTTGCTCACAAGTTTATGAACTCGACTGTACCTATGGATTAAATACCAAATATTTTCGAAACAAATTAATTGAGATTGTGTGGTTACTTAAATTATCGAAAGAGATTGTTAATTATTGTTGGGTCATCGTCATCAGTCATCACTAACACAAAATCAAAAAAAAAATTGAATACAACATTATTTGCTGACTGTACTTGTATTATCGTCCAGACTACATAATATATAACAAATTTCAAGTCAATTTGACCACTAGAAGTTGGTAAAACCAAACATATAAGATTGGATTACCGAGAGACATGGAAAAAATGGGAAAGGTGAAACTCAATAAAAGCTTGTAAAAAAAGAGTATGCAAGTACAATACAATGACTCTTTATTACATATACAATACAAATAGTAAGCGATACAGAAAACAGGTAGGTACACAGAAAAGGATGGAGTGTGGGTTTTTAGAGATCAGAGTGTACATTTTGAAATTGAAAAAATAACAATAAAGTTTTTTATTTTTCGAGAAGATACCACGGAAAATCTTTACATACTTACAGATAATGTACTTATTTCCGTAAAAAATACAGGGCGTTAATAATTTTGTGCTTTAAGTGCGAGCGTCATCAACCTGTCCGTCTTAGAGTGTATTTGCAATGTTAAAACGGTGAAGTGCTTGAGCGAAAAAAATTGTTTCATTTGCGAAAATTTGTAATAATACGAACATCGTAACATTTCAATGGATTATGGTACCATCAGCCAAATAAGTCATCTATCAATTTTTAAACAAGTTCCTATCAAATGAATATGTCGCTAAAGTCAAACTTTCAAGTTGACATACACGTCTATTGGCATTATTGTTTTATGACATGCAAACGATTATCAACTTTAGGGTGGTAGACCACATATTTGGCTGACGGTACAATGAAAAACGAACAAGGAATTTGTTTCGCAAGAAAACACGAGAAGACCACAAAGTTATTATCAGAATTATGATCAATTATAAACTATTAATTGGAAAGTTCTAAAGTTTTTGCGTGTAAATGGCATGCTCGCTGTCAGGCGCGTCAGCGGGCTACTGCGAAAATCGAAGTTCGTATCGAAACGTCCCTCTCACTTTCGTATTAAATAATATTAGCGTCAGTGGGACGGCAAGATACGAAGTTCGAATTTCGCTCTTCGTTAGTATAGAGCCAGAACTTTGTCAATCCCGTGGCGCAATCGTAGCAGTAATGACTACGGATATCGAAATACGCAGCGAGCCGACTTCTACGCGTTATCCCAACATACCGTGACTGTTGTTTCTGACACGAAGTATTTACTAGATCACCCGGCAAAGGCATATAGCATTTGATTTTCGAAGCTGAAGCAAAATGATATCAAAGGACTAGCTATCCTCTACGAAATGGTAAAGACATCAGTTGTATATTTTTATCTTAGATTTACATAATCAAGTCAGTGGGAAAATGTGTGTTTAAATAAGGTCAGAACCACTGTGAAAAAAGTTGCAAAGTTGTATTTCATGTTAATAAAGCAGCAAGCGACTTTTGCATAACCTTAAGTTTTCTCGGAAATGCACCGATTTAAAAACTACTTAAATAGTATGAATTATTCACAGGATTCGGCTTAAACTTTCAGAAACTCTGATTAACTAAGTCAAAGTTTATAGTAATTTCCTTTTTATTTAGTTAAGGACAATTATTAATAGCTCTGAACACTGGAAGTACTTATGTACAGTCGACTGACTAAGTGTTTTATTATTTTGCATTACAGTAATTGTAATGTTTCGTGGTTAACACGTGCGTATTTTCGAAATGGTAGAAAGTATTAGTCGCCCCTGTCAGTGTGGTGAAATAGGGCCACAGATTTGGCGTCTCGGCCGCACAATAAAAAGAAAAAAAAAACATTTTTTTTTTGTTCTGTGATTGTGATTTTTTATGACGTTAATCAAATATATTTTCTTTCTTAAAAAACGGTCGCTCTCCCTAGAGTAGTAAAGGAATTTTCTGGTCTAATATGCCTTTGTTATAACAGGGTTATAACCCTTTAAGAGATGGTGGAATAATCTGAGTATTGGATTACTTATCATTTGTTGCCCTATTGTCTGACTGCTAAAAAAAATAACTTAGTTATCTACATCTAATAAACCTTGAATTAACAGGGTAACCCAGGCTGACGCAGGTGTATCTGAATGAATTAATTAATTGACTTGGTAATAAATTGACTTTTTCATGTTGGGAAATAAGGCGCGATTGGGTGGGTAATAATATTATGTATCCTTGGTAAATAATCCAGTTAGATTATTAAAATATATTGGAGACGTATTTTTTCCGACAAAAAAAACTTATTAACAAAAAATTGGAACCGACTTCAAAAATTTAAAATAATTTTCTACTAGTTTGAAGTCGGTGCCTCAGCACGAGCCAGTAGAAGTGGAACTATAGTCATCTACCTGGCCTACATACTATATAATATTGGGCTTCAATCATTCCTGCTAGCTCGTGCTGAGGCATACCGACTTCAAACTAGTAGTAAATTATTTTCAAGGTTTTTGAAGTCAGTTCCATTTTTAGGGTTCCGTACCTAAAAAGGAAAAAACGGAAACCTTATAGGATCACTTTTTTTGTCCATCTGTCTGTTTGTCTGCCTGTCTGTCAAGACCCTTTTTCTCAGGAACGCGTGGAGGTATCAAGCTGAAATATATATCAAATACTGAGGTCTACTGTTCCTTGGAGCTGTGAAAAAATCAAACTTCTAAGCAAACGCAATCAAAAGATGCAGCCGTTTATGCTGCAAATTTCTGCAAATTTTCGAAACTCGCAAGGGAATCAAAACCTACACCTACAGGGTACCTACCTATTTCCCGTGAACTCAGAATCTTGAAATTTGGTTCATACCAAAATTCAAGATTGATTATTGAGATTGGTAGCTATTATAACACAACCAACTAAAAAAGTCTGAAAATCTTGATTTTTTATGTCTGTCTGTAAATATCTATGACCAATATAATCTGACCCCACACTGCGTACATTTTGCTTGAGAGTTGGGCAATGCATACACTGGATGTATTAAATCACTCGGAAAAAGAGAGAAATATCTTCAAGACACGATTCCCGTTTACTTACATACCTATTAATGTGTACGGAACACCGAGGTGCGCGAGTCCGACTCGCACTTGCCCGGTTTTTGTTAAATAGTTTAATTTTTTAAATGGGGTAGTGATTGTAGCCAACGTGCATCTCACAACGATTCCATTAAGCTCACAGTATAGTTATATTATTTTATAACAATTATAACAGAGTACTGGTACCTACGGTCTTCTTCATCAGGCCCAGTTCACCAAATGATACTTTTTGAACGTAAATACTTGACTTGGTGTTAAAAATGCCAAAATCGCTATAGGTGTGCTTTAAAATGTAGCGGGTTCCCCTCGATTTCTCTAAGATCCCATCATCAGATCCTGACTTGGTGTCAATGGGACCACCTCGAAAGTATGTCCTTTAGAACAATAAAGAATTTTGAAATTCGGCCCACAATTGGCGGAGTTATCGCGTTACAAACATTTAAAAAAAACGTACAGACGAATTGAGAGCCTCCTTTTTTGAAGTCAGTTGAAAAATTACAAATATAAAGCGCGTCAAAGTCTCGGAGGGGGGCTTGTGTATATGTTTAAGTAAACGCACCAAGACGTGGCGTCCCACGAATCTTTGATGGGCTATATAATAGGGTTGCCATATAATAACCTCTGAGAACCAATACGGGACAATTTGTCTTTCGATGCCCAAAACTCGTAAATAACATATGCAACGCCGATAGATAGATATCACTTTCCAACTATACCATAAGTAGTGAGAGTCAAACAGTTTGTTTCCTAACAGATAGGTACCGTCTGATCTCAACCATAGTGTTGCTATCAAAAGTATAAAATAAAATTAAAAACAGAGAGTTTAAATTATGAAATGATCATTTTTATTAGAAGTTTAGTTCCCAATTAAAAATCTTTACTATGACAATCCGGTATATACGGAATGGATGGCAACCCTAGCTATATCGGCATTATTTGTTTAATCGACAAAAGAAAAATACGTGTACGTACAATATTTTTTATAGTCTCACTGATGGATTACTTACATTTATTTTAGTAATACGCACCCACACGGAATAACTTGCGTCTTCGACGGAATAATACTAACCCCCCCACCTTTTTTTAAAGTATACATATACAATACAAGTATGGTTTTCATTTCAGCAATCTTGCGAGGAAACATATTGGAAAAAAACCCCGCGGGCTGAAATCATACAACAATTACGATCATGAAAGGGCAGTAACGAGGAAATAATCAAAACGAAGCCGGGAAGGTTATAATATGTACGTATGGTAGGTTACAGTAACAAGCATGTTATTTCTGCGAGCATCTGAAAGATGTATTTTTATTTAAAGTTTTTATTTTCTCTTTACCTGTAAGAATACGTATCCCACTAATATTATAAATATGAAAGTTTGTAGGTATGTTTGTTTGTTTGTTTGTTACCTTTTCACGTCTAAACCGCTGAACCGATTTAGACGAAATTCGGTATACAGATAGCTGAGTAACGGGGACGGGCATAGGATAGTTTTATCCCGGAAAATTATAATGGTTCCCGCGGGATAGCGTTAAAGGAATTATATGCGGACGGAGTCCCGTCCAACAGCTGGTGATCTAATATACAACTTATAACCTTTACATCAGGAAGTGACAGGATATTTCAGTATTAAATATACAATAAACGGCAGCCAAGTCGAAGAGCATCTGGAAAAACTAACCAAATTTACCAAAAAAAAACATAGTGACGTCCATCACACAGTATCATTAAAAATTTCATAACCTTAAATATGTAAGAAAAAGAAGAGGAAGGGCTACAGTTTAGCCCAAAACATGTCAGGCTAAACTCGATTTAAGACGTGAGTTATCCGGGTCAATATATTTAATATGACTGAGTCTCACAGTAGTTTCATGTTCAAAACCTTAAATATGTTAAAAAGGAACGTAGATATAGGTACCTAAGTACAATGCAAATCCTAAAATACCTGGGACCGGCTGGGAAAGCGGAGTCTGTTCTAAGATGTAAATTGATGATGTACTTTACTGTGTTGGTATAAGGAATCTCAAAGCTTGGAGCTTTTACCTTCTACAACACTTTACTTGGAATAACCTTTTTCAATCTCTGTCATCGCTACAATCTTAAGTAATTCTACGTCTATATCTTAAGTCACGTCCTTTTAGCGATTGTTAACTAGTAAAAGATAAAATTACAATACCGTTCAAGAAATCGAAGAACCAAGAACAAAATGATAAGAATAATGATAATAATTGTCAGATTCCGTTTTCTCGTCGAGCAATCTTTGTGACGTCGGAGCCACAGAACAAGATTGAACCGTCTGTAAGCAATCTTGAGGGTAAAAATAGCAAATCTCGGGTCAGTAGCACTGCAATATGGATGATATATTGACCTTTGCCATTGCAAGGAGCGCGAACTCTATTTGCTGAGTCTGACTCTAACTTTATCACAAAAATACATGGACACTAAATCCAGAACAGACAAGTGCAAAAATATGTACATATCTATTCGAACCACGCAAAAACATGTTACCACTTATGACGTCGGAGACTGTGATACATATTTTTGAAACATTGAACAAGTTCATATTTTGATACTTAAATGTACAAATGACGTATTAAGGTTTAAATAGTTTAGCCATGCGTTGCCACCTTTCTGATTCACACGTAACTAGGAATATTATAGTAGGTATAAAGTTACATTATTATCACGCAACGCAAAAAAAGCCCGGTGTGAGTCCGAGGGGGGGTTCGTGTACCGAGGGTTACGTTCAAATTTGTAGGTATGAAAATCCATTGTTAGTAGAGCCCTTTTCTAGCAAAATGTACGATACAAGGGGGTTATTTTGGATGGAGACATACTCGTAGACAGACAGATAGAAAAAAAAAGAAAATTTTCAAACATGTCTTATCGGTTGTGCTTTATGAGCTACCATCACACTACATTTAAAAATTTAAGGAAAACAATTTGAGTAAAATATCTTTTTTAATTAGGTACTGTTTCAAGGGGTAGCAGATCAAGTATTTGATATTAATTTTAGCTTGATACGTCCAAGTATTCCTGACAAAAAAAAAACGAGAAACAAACTGACGGACAGACAGACAGACGGATAAGAAAGTGATCCTGTAAAAGTTTCGTTTTTTTATTTTAAAGTAGTTACGGAAACCTATAAAACACCCTTTATTTCATTAGATAAAATTTTAGGCCAAGCAAATACCTACTTAAAAATATAAATGTCAATTGAAACAGACTTCTTTTTCTTACTGAAGTACGTTGAGTACCTACCCAATGGTGTTACCAATTTAACCCTGAAGAATTTACATTCAAATAAAGACTTACATTTGATAATTATTAAAAAGGATCTCCAAAAACAGGACTGGCGCGATTCCCTTCAAATAATTTCGTACCAGCAGGTAATTTTCTCTAATTCCTCCAAGCTTCAATATAAAATCTTCTTGAAACTTTATGACAGCGAGTATTTACCTTCTGTAATGTAATTAATCTTATTTAATAAAAGCTCAACTTGATAGGCGCTGGTTGAGATATGTACCGATTCTGCACTTTATACGTTTATATTACACAAATAATAATAATTACAAGCTTTTGCTAACAAGCTTGACTCGGGATCTTTTGTGGTAACCATTGCTTTTAATAGTAGCACGTATGTAGTATTATAAGTTTATTTCTGTCTGTCCCTTGGTCTTATCAACGGTGCTGGCTGAAAATCAGCGCTGGGGTGTTTATTATTAACGCTTCAGCATTATGCTGAGCCAGTGTCCGATTCACAACCGCAATGACACGTACTTTCTCATGTGTTGTCTATATTATACTTAATACTATTGTTGTGTCTTGTGTTGTGAATAAATGTATTTTCTTTCTTTATTCTGTGTACTTTTTTACACCAGGACAGCGCAAGTGCACCTCCTTGCACCCCGGGTGCCCATGCAAATGTCCCGCGACAAATGCAATTGTGATTTCGTTTGACATGTCTGACGACATTATTTACATGTACACGTTATGCTGAGTGAAGTCGTAACACACGGCACGTATTGTGAGACATTTGTCTTCTAATAAATCCTTGTCTTCAATGAGGCTATTGCTAAGACCTAGTTACATCTATTTTAATTATAAAACTTTGATTAAAAGCATATGGTTTTATAAAACCTTTCAATTAAAAAAAAATCTAGTTTTACTGACGTGGCGAATGTGCAGCAGTTAGTTAGCAGTTAGTTTATTTTTCACTCCGTACTAACGTATGCCTTAGACACATATTCGCAAATAAAAAAAATCACACTGAAATCGCTTATGATATAAATATGCTTGTTTATTATTTCCGTTTATCTTCCCTGCTGGAGTAGTGACGCAGCGTTTGAGTTTATCTTTCTTAGAAGTCTACTTACTTGCGTCGCCCACGCTCTGTATTGTTACGAGACCTATGTTTAATGTTACATTCACCTCTTACGGACATAACACAGAATATACCGAAATAAATCATTTCTTTTCTCAAAACGCCGGAAATCGTGTATACAGGTAAGCATTTTTGGTTACAGGTCTGATTTCTATATCTGGAGGGATAAACTAGTTTGATTTCAAATTCGGTGTACATACGCGATCATTATAAAATGGTACGAGTGTAACCTTCTATTTGCAAAACGTTACAGACCTGTTATATTGCGCGGGACGTAGGGTTTTTACCCGACTGCTTTACTCTCATTGACACCACTTTGTGATATTGAATGCTTACAAATTCTCTTCTGCGCGCGAACGTAAGATGATTGCTTCACGATAATACATAACTAAATATTGAGAAACTTCGACAAGAAATTTCATTCAAAATAATGTAAGTATCAACAAGTTTTCCTGTGGCCAAAGTTTCACGGGACGCAACCGTAACCACATCCCAATGTTACGTCCAGCCCCATACAACATGGTTTTATCATGCTTGAAACTTACGAAATTTAACTCTGTGATCTAGGTAAGAGATTTTGTTTCAGATGAAGTTAAAATTAAGGAGCTAAGGTAGCATCTCTAGTTGTATGTCTTGACAATTGATTGGGATGTCCAAAGTGCTTATGTGGATGACTCGTCAGTGGTTAAGACTTCGAACATTTAAGTATCGCAACCAATAATCACCAGTACATGTTATTTGGATGTGTGTACAAATATATCTATGTACCAGCAGGATGTTCCTGCACTCCAACTTCTGGCCGGAGGGCGCGGTCTTCCGTCGCTTTATGGGAAGCAAGGATAAAATCCCTAAATAACTTTTTGCATTAAGTGTTTTTTTTTGTGTTTTTTTTTTGTAAAATTTGAATTATGCAGTGTTGGTTTAGCTGCAATGCTGTAATTTTTTATCGACAAATAAATAAATAAATAATCTATAGACAATATTTTTATTCTGCTTAATATTTTAAAAAATAAAACATTAGACAGAGTCAACTTAAAACTTTCAAGGAGAATTTATTCCTAGCTAACAAGGAGTCTCTTCTAGTTCTAGCTAACCTGCTTTAAAGGGAAAATGAACAGACATAAAAAAAGAGTTTTTTTATAATGAGATGATTAGTTTTTTGGTGTTTTTCAAAATAGTGTAATTACAACAAAAGATAAAATTAAACAAAATCATTATCATTTACACCTTCCTGATGTGTTTTAGATGTTAACTTTTTTGTGAAATTTAAAAAGTTTTATAAAAGTATAACCTTCGTTTTTTAACTTTTAGCAAACTTACATACTGCGCAAAAAACTTGCCATTTAATGCGCCAGATTAATTACAATTTTTAGAAACATCCGATGACAAACTTATCCTTCAAACTTCGAATCAACAACAAAAGTATTCTGGTTAAAACTGCCTTTGCATTTTGTTCGCTTACTTACCTGACATTTGCTCCACTGGAACTAATTCAATTGCGCCTGCGGCTGCCTCTGAAAAGCTGATACGTACCTGAAACAAAAGAATAGAGATAAGCCAATGAATTTAAAACATCGTCGAAGCTTTACAGTTTACAATACGATTTGTGAAGTTATTTTAATAACTTTGTTCGCAAAGTTGTATTGAAAATTTCGGAGATTTTTAATTTTTGAGGATTTGCATTTTAAGTGTACCCCTTACTTACCCCTTTATTTTACTTTCCTTTTTTTAACTTTACTTCAGAATTGGGTAATTCTGGGTTCTTTTTACTCAGAATCACGAGCACTATTGATTTTGACGAAGAAAACATATGTTCCCAATTTTCCATACAGTTTTTATGTGTCTATTTGTATGTGTTTGGTAACGACATATAGGTAATAAACTATAATAATATTATTATGAAAAATAATGACAAAACTGTCAAAAAACAGGGACACTTTTTAACCCAAAGTTACCTAGTTTTGAAAAATGAAACTTTACCTACATACCTACTTAAAATGAAAAACCCCATTTGGTACTAGTAATGTAGTAATGGTAGTGTTCACAACCGAGATTTCAAATTTACTTTAATTATTTCAAAAAATATTCGTATGTTCTGCTAAGTCAGTAATTTTACTAGATTTCTAATTAATTCTACATTCGTAATATGTACTTGTTAGTTGCGCTTGGTGGAGTGGCTAGGTGGACTGACAACGTCGTGAGAATTGCGGGTGACCGGTGGATGCAAGTGGCGAGTTGTCATTCATTATGGCGTTCTAAGGGGGATGGCCTTTGATTAGCAGTGGACGTCTTCTGGCTGATGATGATGAAAAGAGGGCTTTAAATAAAAACGCAACCTGGCTTAAAATAAAGTGTAATCGTTCCTTCTCTCGATTCTCAACAAACTACTTTCTGGTTTTTAGTTATTCAAGTAACACCTTGTATGGTAAATAATATGTAAGTGCTTACTTTTTCTACTTTCATTGTGTTTTTACTTTAAAAACGTAAGTACATTGCTTAGAAATATCTCTACAATTGGTAGCAATCACGCATAAGGTAGAATATGCATATTTTAACTGCTATCCAGAGGTACGAGTAGAATCGGTAGTTTTATTTGAAAAAATAAAACACTGTTATAACGCTGAAAGTATAATTACTTCTGTGATGAAGCACATAAATGGTTTTAGGTAAAAATGCATTTATAGGGTTTTGTAGCCCAAGGGTGATAAACGAAACCCGATTACTGTCCCTTTGCTGTCTGTCACAGGGTCGTATCTCAAGAAATATACAGGGCTAAAATTTATACACGCAAAATGTGTATTTCTACTGCCTCTACAGCAACAAATAATAAAAATGATATTTAAATTAAAAATTAAAGGGGATCCATCAAGTCAATATAAACTGAAAACTAGATCAATCTAAAAATAATAATGAACGTTTAATTACATTTATTAAAACTTAATCAATTTAGGCTCTACAATCAAGGGCACAATTCAGTAAAATAAAATAAAAATATAAAATATCAAATACACTTAATTACACAAAAATGGATAAAAAACAATCAATAGACCAATCAGATCAATCGATAAAGCACTATCGTTTTTTGTCTCATAGATGGGCACTGTTGCGTGAGGTTTTTAAGTGTGGCTTTCAAAGTCTGTTATCACAGGGTCGTTAAAACAAAGTTTAGATTAAAAATATTTATACACGCAAAATGTGTATTTCTACTGCCTCTACAGCAACAAATAATAAAAAGGGTTTTGTTAAAAAAAGGGGATCAATCAAGTCAAAATAAAGTGAAAACAAAATCAATCCGTAAAAATAATTGAACGTTTAATTACATTTATTAAAACTTTCAATCAATTTAGGCTCTACAATCAAGGGCACAATTCAATAAAATAAAATAAAAATATAAAATGTCAAATACACTTAATTACACAAAAATGGATAAAAAACAATCAATAGACCAATCAGATCAATCGATCAATTAAGATCAATCAATAGATAGATCAAGAGGATCAGAAATTCGGACCTTAATGTTCATTGAGACTTCCCCAACTAGCTGCTGAAAAGATCAGAGTTAATTTTAAAACAGCTGGTATTTTTACGTCAATCAGACTATAAATTATTCTATTCAGAGTATTTAAGAGCTAAGATAAATGAGAGCTAACACAAAAAATATTTCTCGCGAAAGATAACATAGGCTTCAACAACAGGGATTATTTAAAGGTCCTACTCTCCGTGGAACGGGATACCGTGAGTTCAATTTCCGCCGTTTTCCCATAGGTCCGTATCTAAAGGCAGACTTATTTATCAGCTATTAGAAGATACTGACAGCTGAAAATAAGCCTGCCGGTGAAGGTTTATTATTGACCTTTGATGTTTTATGTTGTACTTAAATCAGTACGGTTGTATATTATTTTATGTGTCGGGACATGCACAATTGCGTAGTATAGCGTTCTGTACTAATATATGACAAATATTAAGTTTTCCTAAATTATTACTCGTGAACTTGTAGAGCCTATTAAAAAAAACAGGCCGTATAGGAAACTCCTTATTGACATTACTCCTTATTAGCATTGATGCATTGTGATTTTTTAAACTATTATAGTTTTCCTTTTAAATTAGTTATAACTACGTAATTACGCCATTCTTTTGACATTTTTCAAGTTAACGGTTTAGATTGTAGCCTTTAGGGGGTATGCTTTTGACTCTAACAAAAATTCATGGCTTAATATTTTCCAAACGGATCCATCCATATAATACAACCTAAATTGTTTTTGAACTATTTACAGATGAGTGTTAAAATTAGAAACTAACGTAAAACACGACAGGCAGTATAAAATGTCTTACTGACCGATTTTACTTGTCACCAAACGTTCTGCGCCTGTCGCATTACACACTTATTACAATAAAAATAAAAATGGGCAACAACAAATATAGGTAACTCACCTCTTTAGCATACTTATATAGTTTGGGAATGCGGAACGGCTGTAGACTTATGGTTTGAGCACAAGCACGCAAGCTAAAAGATTTAAGCGATTTAGCCACTCATCAATAAAAGCCATAAACTTTTTTTATTATGATGTGTCTTTATATCTTTTTTATTATGATAATGTCTTATCCTTTTTTGTATAAAATAGCTTAAGGGAAAACCCAATTGTTAACACAAAGTTACTAATTAATTACTAGTATTATTAGTATGTGTAATGTATATTTTGTCTTTTTCTGAACATAACTATACATACATAACTATAACTAAGCTTTGCTTAGCTTACTTTGGGACTAGGTCAATTGGTGTGAATTGTCCCGTGATATTTAACTGGCGTTTAGAAATAATGATGTAACTGGGTTTTTTTAACTTAAAAGATGGTAAAAGCCGTTTTTTAAAAGATTAAAAAACCTCTTGTCCGTGTAACTGTTTTTTTTTCTGTGTGTTGGTGTTTGTGTCTCTTATGACACCATAAACTTTAACTGGACAAATCAATCTCAAATAAAATAACTGGTTTAAAATAAAAGTAAAAAAAATCGTTCCTGGTGAAATTAAGATAGAAGTAAAAGATGCTGAATTCGTTTTGTTTGGTAAATAAAAAACTACATTTTCATCAAATAAATAATCACGTATATATTGAATTATATATGAATTATTATACCTATATTAAGAAATATAATACATATACAACAAATTCTGATGACGAAATAACTGATCTGGCAATAAACTTATCAATGGGCCGGGATTATCTTTAAATATTGAATTTACAATCAATCAGCTTTTCTAATTACTCTTTCGTAATCTAATTACTTGCTAAGCCGAGCTTCCTGATGAATGAATAAATAGAATTATCCGTCTTGTACTCGTAAATTACATTCATGGAATTACTGAAGTAAAAGGATTTTGATCGCGTTGATTGTTTTTGGTTAGTTTATTGGTACGCGTAACTTATCTTTTCCGGATTAAATTCTTAAACAATATCTGAAGTGCTTAAAATGGAGCAGTACTTAATTTTTGCCACATCCAAAATAATAAATCACTATTAAAATTTTAATTATTTTCGGTTTTATTTTAGTATATCGGGTGACCTTTTAAAGAATTAAATTAACAAGGAAAGAGGCCACAAATAACTTTCTTTAACCTAATTTCAGTTTTAATTTTATATCAATCACACAAATCTATTCCTGCCCAACTTTGGAAGGAACACATTAATGGTTCAAATGGAAAAGCTAATATAACACTTATTTAAAGACGTGAACTTTCCGTCAGACTTTCCAATTAGTAAAGTGGGAAATGGGTTTACGAGTACGCGATATTTGTAAAGTCCCAAAGGTGCAGTAGGGTATCTGGCATCGGTCCAAATAGCTTGGAAAATGCAATGCAATCGAATTAACTTGAGCCGAATTTGTAATTACGAGTTCTCGAAATGAGAGTGCAAGACTGTGTTTTCATACAAACATTGTTTTGTTCAAAATTTATATAGAACGAACCGGATTGAAACGAAATTTTAGAAAAAAATAGCGTATCTTAAGCGGTAACGTAAGGTGATAAAAAAACTACTCGTTAAACTCTGTCTGCATCTCGCAAGAAAATATTTGCACTTTCTTCTGGAAAAAAAATCGGGGAAAATGTAGGCAATTTTTTAAAACAATTATGATTCATACAAAAATACACGAACAAACTAAGTAACTTCTTATAAGTAGAATAGGAGTTGACTAGTATAGATAGATAGTATATTATAGTATAGAGTTATACATTTTATTCCTGACAAAATTAACTAATAGGTACTAAAGTTTTAAAGATAATGATTTATTTTCTGAAAATACTTCGAGTTCATTTTACTTTTAAATAATGAAATTGAAACTAAAGTAGTAAATGTTTTGGGTAAATTATTTAAACTATTTTATTGATCAAAATTGTAATGCAAATACGGCTTTTTTCCTGTTAAGCGTTATTTCGACTGCTAAACCTACATTTGCAACCTTTTAATTTGATCAAAAGGGTTGGATATCAAATCCAACTGAAGTAATCCATAGCTCTCATAAAGATTGACTTGGCTATAAATATAAACTACCACTGGTCAAAATGCGTCCTCTGTGCCTTTGCCTCAAAGTACTCTGAAAATCAAATTGTATTGAGCAAGTGACCGCTTAAAATCAGTGCTGATAGTCAGGAAACTACGCAAGATCACATAAAAGTTTACATAAGTATTTTTTTCTATTTGATAGACTGCAAAATAAAATTTTACTTAAGTAGCTTTACATTTTTGCATCAATTTAATCAATAATGGGGGATCAAATATCAATAAGTTACGAAATATAAAGATTGCAATAAAATTACTCTTGATCTTACTACAGGTTCAACAAAACATAACCTCAATCTAATAGTTTTTAATGATTCGCGTTAAATTACACTAATTACAGAAATTTGTCGCTGGATGAAAACCGTGATTACGAGTATCTTCAATGCGCTTACGATAGTATGACCCGGTGATGAGGGGATGACCTAGCCGTTAATATTGATGTTAGGTGCGGCGAAACACCAGGAGCTCACTAAAGTAATCATGGCTTAATTTCCTTAGTAAGTAATGATATGTCTAGTACCTACGTAGGTAGGTATATATATTGTATTGTATAACTCATTGTTGTATGTACATAAAATTAACAGTTAACAAGATAAAGAGATGTACAAAGCCAACTTATTAACTTTTTAACGATTGATACGACATCAGAAACAAGAGTTGTCTTTAATAAAAAGATAAAAGAACCGAAAATTTTATATATTATAACTAACCTAAATTTGACTTTAGCCCCGACATGGTGATACTCTTTTAAACTGCTGTGTATTGCGTATGAGATGTATGTAAAAATTAGGTATTATTTAGATATTATTATTTTAAAACAGTGACAAATTAAAGCTTAAAATTAAATCGCTTGCCTCTATTGAATTATAGCAAGCCAAGCGGCAATACGAATATATGACTCGTCCCGTCCCGGGCTATTTCCGTAAGGGCATACTGCCAACGCCCGGACTTCTCAAGTCACCTGAAAAACATTTAAAAAGTTTCTGTCCAATGACTGAGCGCAAAGAAATTTCTGCGTCAGACGGGTTTCGAGGCTTTGAAATAGAGTAATATTACCGCTTGATTAAAATATCGTTTGATTGTTAATTTAATTCCGTTCGTACCATAGATTTAGAACGTACTAGAGTTACACAAAAGTTGTGTAACCAAAATTTGTGTAGCCAATTTAATTGGCTCTAACCGGGACGAAACTAAAAAAAAGAACCAAAAAAGGTTAGAACGTGAGCAAGAAAATCAAGATCATTTCGTTTCAGATCAGAGCGTTACTAGATCTATAAACTCTTGCTGTAAGGAATAAGGTTAAGTTTATCTATCTCTTTCTAAAGTAACACTCATACTAAAACTTTTTTCTCTTGCACTTTCGAACTTAAAAGCCGAGTTTAGACTTGCAAGAAATCGTGCAATAAAAAATCTTACAAGTTGCATTACATTGCGGCGCTCAATTGAACACTACAAACGGCCCCGCCCGCAATGTAATGCAACTTGCACGATTTTTCATGCAAGTCTAAACTCGGCTTTACGATAGTTGCGGTGTGTATTTTTACACAGTCACAAATAGTAACCAGACATTTGTATGAGTGCTGTGATGCTAATTTGCAATAAATTTAAAGTAAAAAAAGAATAACAATGTATTGTGTACAATAATTTGACAAAAGAGAAGCGGATTTGTGATAGTTATCACGTCTCCAAGCGCGACATTTCGAATATAATGCTAATTTGGTATAAGTACTAATTTACTTTATAAAAAAAAACCTAAATTTTAATGAAACGTTTAAAGTTTGCGATTCTATATTATACAAACACAGGATACGCTGAGTCACATTTTTAAGGAAATTCAAAGAGGTATAGGAAGGGTAGGTACGAGGTACGAGCCACAAACTGATCTCATAGCATTTGAGACTTTAAGGCAAACGCGTTCTTTGCGTTTGACCCAGACGTTTGTTGCGAAAAAAGCCACGCGAAAAGTCACACAGATTAATGATTAAGATAAGGAAGAAAGAACATGTCGTGTTGTCATTTCTACATTTACCGCTATATTCAGGGGAGTTTCTATAATAAAAATATTAAGGTTAATTTCTGTGTTTGTTTTTTGTAACTATAATGAGGGCACAGCGGTTTATGGCTAAGTAGGTTTTGAAATAAACTTTGACAGTGTCTCAACTCACGCATTTGTAATAGAGAAAGAATGTTTAAGGGTAATGTTTGTATTCAGCTGACCTATTCTGAACCCTGTTGGACCTTTGTACAGACAGAGAGACTTCACTGGTCTTTTCATTCAACAACGGTTTATTTATATTTTTTTAATAATTTTAATTTATGTATAAGGCTTCAGAGCTTACCTATAACTAGTTGTGACCGAGCAGCGTGTGATATTATAGCATTGATTTATTGTAGGTGTTCTAGAAAAGCTAGTATGATTGTTATCTCGAGACATTTGTCAATATGTACGTTGTTACTGGCAGTTAAACTAATACCGCGTATGAGGGAGGGTACAGTCTTCAAATGAAAGGTAAATGATTTCAGAGAGTGTATATCAAAATCAGAAACAAAGATATTTTGATGTACAATCAACTACAAAGATATCAACACGGCCAAAATTATGAAAATAATGTATACACGACCTTAATGTTAAGCCAATAACGACATGTACCTATGCATATTTTTGTAACATCGGCAGTATCGATATTTTTGTAGTTTATTCTACCTTACGCATTAAGCGTAGATTGTATAACATGCTTTCGTATGTCTGTCCGGTTATTCTCATCTACAGATCCCATTCTTCAACCTATTCACATAAAATTTTGTTAGCAGATTCGGCAATGAAATGGTTTTTTTGTTGTCAATTCAGTCGAAAATATTTTCAAGTGGTTGAAAACGTACAACATTTCAGCTTCTAGTTTAAAATACTCGTATTTCTCAAAATGTACATCCCTCTTTACATTGTATTCTCGCAACGTAAATTCTATACGAAACTAACCACAAACAAAACACTGATCCTCGTTGATATAAATCAGTAGGCAGCGCACCCATCCATTAATTTTACCGCCTGCTTAGTGGTAGTTTATCTTTTAACGAACGGTCGATAACAAGGATCTAAACATTTTATAAACAGGTTTTTTGTGCAACAATATAAACTAAAGCGGGTCACCTGACCGGGACTTATCAGTAGTACATAAAGACTTTCATAAGCACTAGATGCCCTATAAATTGTTGCCACCCTAGAAGGCCAAGACAAAATGCGTACTCAGTCTACTATGAGTGTGTAAAAGTGTACCAGTAACGCCCACGAACATTTTTTGACTCCGTTTATTTCAAAAATTTTAGGGTAACTTACCAATTAAGTTACAGCTATAAATTTTTCTAGTTTATGTATGAGTATGTATCTTTACCTACACGCTAAGTAACTAGATGTCTTAGCACGTAGTTCCTAGAATTCAAAATGATCTGCAATTAATATTTGTTTAGTAAAAGAAATGATAAATAATTTTATTCTTGTTCCTGTCAGTCAAATGTTCTTTATAAGGAACGTAACTTAGGATTTTGATCGGCTGATTTCTGCCTAGTGTCCTTCATAAATTACATTTTCAAACTGCCTGACTTTGATAAAAATATCGTTGTGCTTTGATCCTTGCTATCGGCATTTGATCTGACGTTTTGATCTATAATTCATGGACGAGAGCAAAGAGTAATTTCGTTGTAAATGAAGTATGAAACCTCAGCAACTGATTTTTCCGTGTGCCCGTTACACTCATCAGTCAACGTCGTCTTATCAACCTCCGGTTTTTGTGAAGAGTTTTTGCCACGACAAACAGACCCGTTCTGATTAGAATGGTTCATTAAAAAGAGATCTAAGCTTTACAAAAAACTACAGACTACTAATAAACCACACAACATTTGCCGTACATTAAAATTTATGCTATTTTTAATTCATTTTTCAAATAAACGTATTGGAATGAACAATGAAACAGCCCGGTAGGTATATGTAAGTTTATGTAACAAGTATACATGAGACTTAAAACATTTGATCAAAAATATCTGAACACGACTCTATTATTAACGGCATAGAAACGTGTTCAGATATTTTTGATCAAATTTTTGCTCACAAGTTTATGAACTAGACTGTACTCGTACTTACCAAAACCACTAAACAAATACGCAATTTCATTTTTTATGATGACGTACATCGAAACATAGGGATAGGGATATCATAAAAGATCATGAAGAGCCGTGTCTGTTTACATCCAGTAGCAAATGTTTCAATAATGTCTTCAAGTTGATAAGTTTTATGAAGAAATTTTTGTCTTCATACTGTTTTCCATCCGCATGCCAAATCCAATAACTATCCTAAAGCCGCATCCGCTCAATGCTAGGGAGTAAACGTCACGGTTTCAAATCAGAAATATTTATTTGTGCAACAAGAGAGCAAAGTTGTTTTTTTGTTGCGAGTGTTGGTTTTGAATCACGAGTAAGCGAAGGATTCTATAATTGATTCTAGGTTAGAATCCTGAGATCAGCAAGGGATTCAAATACACGAGATGCAAAAAAACTTTGGTCTCGTGTGACACAATACAATTTTTCACCTCAGCAGCGAGAACATAATTTTAATGTAACATAAGAATAAAATAATAATAATAATAATAAGCCTTTTATTTCCACATCAAACATTTTACAATCAAGTACTATTAGTAGTCGTGTTATTACTTTTTTTACTTATTAATCTAATGTTAGTAGGTTGGTTATCTTTCTGTGATGCGGATCCCGTTTGGGTGAAGGCCTCCTCTTTCTCTTTCACAAATTCTCTATTTCTGGCGAGGGTCATCCAGTCACGCCCCGCTTTTTCAACAATATCATCAGCCCACCGTTTTGTTGGTCTGCGACATTTCTTTTTCCTAATGGCCCTTCCAACTCGTTGCTTTATGGTCCATCTATTGTCTTGGAATCTCGAAATATGACCAGCCCATTGCCATTTCACTTTTAAAGCCTGTGTAAGGCATCAGTTAGTTTCGTTTTTTCCTTATAATTTTGACCTTATTATATATTTTCCTGATTTTAGTATACTTCTTTCCATTGATCTCTGTGTTGTCTCTATTTTTCTTTAACTTGAGTGTGTAAGCCCATGTCTGACAACCATACAATAAGGTAGGCAGAAGACAGGTATCAATTACATTTTTTTTAATATTTAATGTATAATCTCCTTTTAAAATCTCCTTTAAGGACCAGAATTTATTCCAAGTTATTTTACATCTTCTTTCCACTTCTTCTATATTATTTGTTGTACTGAAAGATACCTGTTTACCCAGGTATATGTATTTGTCTACGTATTCTATGTTTTGACCATTTGAACTTATAGGAAATCTTTGACTATTCGTAATTATTTTTGTCTGGAAGCATTCATCTCTAGTCCAACTCTAGCACTTTCTAGAACCAGCGAATGTATCATTTTTTTCAAGTTCTCTAGATGTTTCTGCAAGTACAACAATATCATCTGCGAATCTCAAATGACTCAGGTAAATGGCACCTACTCTCACTCCCTTGGTTTTCAGTCTATTTTCTGAAATACATTTTCTAGGACAGCGATAAATAGTTTTGGTGACAGTGGGTCACCTTGTCTTACACCCCTTCAATTCTTATTTCTTCTCCTCTGGTTCGAGTTTAATTCTACTTGTAGCATTGATATATATATATTTTAGGATATTATGTATTTTCTATTAATGTTCAATGATGATAATGCATTCC
>NC_133483.1:6182335-6182722 GCF_025370935.1 Choristoneura fumiferana | reverse complement strand
CTGGATCGGACACGTGTTGCGGAGACCCCGATGCTCATCTCGCCAAGCAAGCGCTGGAGTGGCAAGCTGCTGGTAGTAGGAGGCCTGCCGACCCCGAATCACCTGGAGACGGTCGGTTGAGAAGGAGATCTCCCTAATTGGGTACCAGAGGCGAGACCTAGAGCCACAGCACAGGACGTGACGCCATGGAAGTCCCTACTGCGACCTATGTTCTGCTGAGGGACTACAGGATTTCATCATCATTCATCATGTATGTTTTTATGGGCGACTAGTGTGATTTACCCGCGCTTCGCACACGTAAATCATTAGTAGATCCAGCAGCTGAATTGAAAAATCGGTATTTTTTAAAATCCCCGTGGGAATTCCCGAAAATTAAATCGTGGTTTT
>NC_133483.1:6179631-6182235 GCF_025370935.1 Choristoneura fumiferana | reverse complement strand
TTTCGTATAATAGTGTGTGACGCGATCACGCGCCCCGACCTACATCATCTCGGTCAGCTGACACGAAGACCGGCGCCGCACATAGGGAAGGGATGTAACTCAGATTTCTATATGATTGTTTAAAAGGCAAAATTGCTGGTTATAACAAGTGCAAGTTCATACCTTTATATATTATTCCCGCGCAGTTATCATGCTATGTATGGCTCAAAGTAAGCTCTTGAAACTCTCAAGACATCGTACTACATCTGCTTCGCTAATATTCGGTCTTTAGATCTCTATGCTCCCGTCACCTCCTGTGGAAGTAATACAACACATGACTCTCTGACTAGAGAGCCACATGTCCATGGCAACAATGCCTTGACATAATTCGTTCCTTACACTTTAGGTGGTCAGCAACCTGACCGATACTGAAAGTTTGTGTACAGATTACTTTAAACAGTGCCTTGTAGCTTTGTGTGCTAAACCATAACTCCAAAGCACCATTCTTTTTGCCGTCACCTGGCGACCCTTCAGCCTTCACCTGGCTTGGCATACAGCCTTCATGTCCCATAAGGCGAATTTACCGTATATCGCGGCACATAGAACATTACCTGCAATAACGTACGCCACGCATAAGCCGCGAACTCGAACCAGTTCCAAGTAACTGACCAGTTCCGGCGCGTTCAGTATGGGACTTAATCAACCTAGAATTCTCGAGAAAACAGGGAAACCTTTCATTTAAACAGGGTATTCATAAGCGTGCTTGGCAATGCTAAGCACACAAAGTTTATCTTAGCGTTCGGAATAACCAATCCCGTAGTAGCTTTGATAGCTCCGAAGTAAAGCGCATACAAGTACGCATGAAGTAAAAGATGAAATTTAGCAAGGAACAAACTATGCTAGATACTTAGCTCTTAGGAAGTTGCAGCTGCTTCACCAGCTGCTATTACAGACGTTATTACTTTTCAACTAATAAATATAACTGAATATTAGTGCTTGTGAGAAAAACTTTGACATTTAAATTAAACGGTTCCTAACCACAGACAATATTCATAGACAAGATAACCATAGATAAAGCGTTTACCTCTTTCGTGAGTCGGAGCTCACGACACTCCCGACGAGGAAGCTAGTTAGAGTGACGTCATCAAGTCGCGAGTCCACTCCCTGATCTTCTCCAGGGCTCGAACTGCAGCTCGGCGTTTCTTATCCAGTTCCACCTCCGTCGACTGCTCTCCGTCGCTTATGTCCAGGTCATTACTCAAGGCACAATCATAACTTATATCCATGTCATCTGTCATATCCAAACGTTTATCGGTCACATCCATATTCGTATCCATGTTATCTGTGATATCCAAACGTCTATCGGTCACATCCATAATCGTATCCATGTTAGGAATCGTTTCTACCCTAGTGTGTTCAGTGGGTGTTAACTGAGATCTGAATTTGTCTTTCAATCCTGTCATTAATCACAGTAGCTGGAATACTGATTGATTCTCCGTTGTCTTCATCTTGAGCTTCGATTCTGTTTGAAGTTTCTGTGTCTTGAAGAATGTTATGTGGCTGATCGGTGACGTCTGTTTCTAAAGGGACAGAATGAGCAATGGATCGCGTGAACACCTTATCACCTACTCTCACCTTCGCTACTCTGCATAGTCCGTCAGGTCCCTTAACGAGAGAGATGATTTTCCCCACTTTCCTTCCTTATGGAATTATTATATCTTTCACGTAAACTCTCGTCTCCAAGCCGTTATTAGGTCTTTCTTGGTCGTGGTACCTTGTACTAGTTCGTGCTCCTGCGACGTTTCCAATCCAGTATCCGATGATGCTGAAACATTCAACTGATTCATGTCTAACTCTGAAGATGCAGTAACCGAATGATCTATATCCGCAGGACCCTCCGCGGCCACAAGCGAAGTGTCTATCATCCTTAGGTTAGGACCCTCTGCGGCCACAAGCGAAGTGTCTATCATCCTTAGGTTTTTGTATTCTTAATCTCCTCTATCCGTCTTGAAACAAATGGTGTCAATAGCTTATGTGAGTTGTACAGTCAATGACAATCTGGCTGTCTGTCCACAAGAATAGCAGAGTTACGTTAATTTTGATAAATCTAAGCAGATAGATCTTCCCCTTTGAATAATTCAGGGCATATGGCTTGATTGTGCGAGTCGAATTGTCCGCAATGTGGACATTTTAATTTCCTTTCCTTGCACTGCTTGGCAAAATGGTTTAGGCGAAAACATTTAAAGCATCGGTTGTTAAGCTTTTGTTTTCTCTCTTCTAAGGTTTGACTTGCTTACATCTATCGTTATAGTGTTGTCCTTGGCAAAAGAAACAGCTATACTTGCTCCTTTGTTATCAAAATGTCTTCTATCATTTTCTGGTTCGGTATCTCCTTTTATGAGGTCTACTGTCCTTGTTGAAGTTGGAATTCACTGAGCTGTGGCATTGAAATGTTCGTTTACTCCTGTTAAATTTCTGATTATTATGTCTTGCATTCATGAATTGTCTGTTACCATTATTTGATACATTATTCACATGTAATGTCTCCGCTGTAATACTGAGTACTTTCTTTCAATGATTGTTCAGAGAAATTCTACTGGCATCTTTCTCGTGAGTAATAATAAT